>NC_063167.1:64758735-65023735 GCF_023159225.1 Perognathus longimembris pacificus | reverse complement strand
TTCCAGGATGGGGAAATGAAATGATGCACTCAAGACAAAGGTCAGGACTGACTTCAATGTGAATAGCATGTGACTTGTAATTTATACCAAATTGAAAAAAGAAACCCCACAAACAACAACCAAGAATGACGGTCATGTTAATGAGGCTAACTGGAATTGAATCATCTATTCAGAATGTATCTAAGTGATATTCACTATATATTTTTTAAAGATAGATAAAAAAGGCAAAGACTATTTTCTTTTCTTTTTCCCCTAGAGCAATAAGCAAAGAATCTCATAGATTTTTAGAACAAGACGAAACCATCTGTGCAAGACTATTTATTTTCACCTCGATCCTTCAACATCTTGTATATCTATTCTATTAAATTAAGGCATTACTGAAATATGCTTAAAATTGAGTACCATCCATCATAGAGACTGAGTTAGAATATCTACATAATATTTACACATCTCACCAGGAAAAGTAATTTTTCTTTTCAGTAGTTATCATTTTTGAAAAGCCAGGTTGGCTTGTAAGCTAGCGTCTGTCTCATCCTTTACTAAGCATTTCCTTAGCTGATGCATTTCACTGATTTGATCTCACTGATACAGTAATAAAATCATTGGTCACTCAGACATACGAAGCTGGTAGCTGTGTGTTGGATCACCTGCTGTTAATTCAGATAGAGGTATACAGAAGGGACTTGGGGACCCAAATGTGTTAATCTGAGAAATCCCTCGGCAATATCTCATGGATCACAATATTGCTGAAATATCCAGTATATTACTGCAAGTTAAATACTTCTAGAATTAATTATTAAAAGTGTATTTACCAAGGTTTAGCAACTATTTAATATGTGTTGCTTCCCAATGGGAGATTATCCTATCTAAGGGCTGAAGAATCCTGGGGCCTTAGGAATTTATTTAACAAATGATAAGCATCTGATTAAAAATAAATTAAATGCTAGTTAAAGGTATTTAAAGAGCTCATTTTAAGTGTTTCATTAGTAAGGAGTTTCCCCATCCCATCTTTATTCGTTCAGGATTACCAACTTTATATATCGAAACAGGATTCAAGATGGCTGCCGGAAAATTGTGTGAATACTCATACTTCTTAATTACATATTTTGTTCTTGTGAGAGTCCCATTTAAAAAAACAATTTTACTGACTTTTTTAATTCCATGAAACAGATAAGATCATGCAATGGAAATTTGAAAGTAAGTTTTGAATATCAGGTTCTCAAGTTGCAGGCTATTTAAGATTTGCTTAGACACTTTCTATTTTCATCTTGGAATACATATGTAAGTGTCCCTGACTCCATTTTGGAATTTTTTTTTCTATAGCTGGAGTTACTATAGTTAGTGCAAGGAAGAGAGTCATTCCCTCTTGCATAGTCATTCATGGAGAAATATGAAATTCTATTTTATGACAAAGTGACTTGAATTCTTCTTTTGGATGTATCAAGTACTTATTAGTATTATTTGCCAGTCATTGTAGTAGGTGCATTCATATCCTTTTTCTTTTTTTAGGTCAATTTTCAAGAAATTGTCACTCCTGCAATTTTATATGCATGATATGCGCAATGCCAGTCTGCTTAAGTCTGAAATGGGAGAGTTCAGGCACTCAAACCAAACTGTTTTTCAGAAAAAAGAAAAATTCTTTTGAAGCAAACTCAGAAAAGCAATGGGAATTTTATGTCAAAACAAGCCTGAAGATGTGCAGAAGATGGAACTATGTTTTGTTTCAGTACTTAAGTTATACTCTATGTGTTTGAAATCAATACATTTGCATTTGAGTGGCTTTTGTCTTTTTAAGAATATAACTTCTTTAGGATTAAGGTCTCAGGTGTTGATATAATTAAGAGACACCTTGACTGTCAGGACATTGTTCTTAATAAATATAGAGTAACTCAGGTAATGTCCACTTCAGAACATGGAGCTATATATCTTTTAAAGCAGTGGATTTTGAAATGAGATCTGTGAAGAAAGAAGTGAATGGGAGTGAGGGGTTGGGACACATCATAGAGGCCAGGCTTTGATGCAGGGAAATGCTGCCAAGGATAATGAGGCACTGGTTTCTCATTATTCATGAGCTTTGCTGCAGCAGGGACGGTCTCTGAGCTGAACAACTAAGGTGTCTTTAGATTACAAATTAATGTAACTATCCAGGTATTCATCTTATTTTAACAATGCCAGGCTTATTCAAACAGGATATTCCAGCTACTCTTCTAGTATAGGCCAAAGGGAAAAATAGAGATCTGAAACAATAGCAACTTGGGTGTTGGGGCCCAGAAAATTCTCTCCAGAACCAAATACTCAATTGATAAAATGCCAGTAAATAGGAGAACCTGATCACAATACAGAGTTAGAGATTGACTCCTGTGGGTTGTGGCTAAGAGCTGAAAGTCAATGATAATAATTGAGCCAGTTTATCTTAAGGATCAGGGATAATCAACCTAAAAGACAAAAGGAGTTGCCATCTTCATTTATCAAGCAGATCTTGGAACTGGAGGACCCACTGTTCAGAGTTTCTGCAGGAGGCAACTCCCAAGGCATTTGTACATGTACAGATCCTAAGGTAAATGCAAGTAGAGGAAATGTTCCCCACTTAACAGGGATAGATTTAGCACCATAGGGGTAGTGAATACAGGCAACTAAAAATAGAAATGGCACCTTGGCAGAACTGATTTGGCTTTCCTTACTGGTCAGGCAGCAGCTGTGCTCTTTATGTTACCAGCAACGGCTTTGAAACCTCTCCTGGACCATCTCCCACCCTCATGGCTCCCTGAGCAATGCAGATAACAACTGGCCAAGTGACTGATGCTGCTACTGAAATTACCTCTTTGGTCTCACACAGAGCCATCCTCAATCCAGGGAGAGCAGCCAGCAGTCAGCAGACAGAGATGGCAAGTTAGGGTCTGAATGCATCCTATTGTACCTTGGGATTGCATTATTCCACCAGAGACTTTTCAGTAAGGACCATGCCGGATGGTATTTTATGCCATCAGGCTTCATTGGTAAATGTTGGGCAGTTTCATTTTAAAGTGGGGCCCTTTCTTGTTGTTCCACAGGAGCATCCTGGTTTATGACAGCTAGAGACACTGATCCCGAGTGATTGAGTTGTTATCACTCTATGGGTTCATAGAATAATCATAATGCTCAGGTCCAGAATTGTGGAAAATTGCCTATGCTGAGTTTAAGTCTGTGGTTGGAACTCAACAGTGGGACTATTTTTATGCCAGATCTATTCCTTCTAGTGGAAAATAGATCTCTTTCATATCAGAGCCAATCCATTCTCAATTCCTGATGCTGAAAAGAACAAAACTGACCATTTTCTGAAACAGAAGATGTTTGCATTAAAACATTGGCGGATGTGGGATTGGGTTCCCAGGGCCTGTCTTTCTCCGGTACTCTCCGGTATTGCCTGGGAAATTGAAGGACACAGTCCACGTGTTAGGCGGGTCATTGAGAAATGAATGTCCTGAGCACTGACGATGGCTATTTCTGGAGTACTTCCTACATGTGAGACACATGACTTAAGCTCTAGCTTGTACAGTTTCATTCCCTCCCCCCAACCACTTTTTAAATAGATACCGTTATTTCTGTATGTTCTTCAGATGAATACAATCAATGCTTAGAGGAAAATTGTCTAAGGTGGCTCAGCTGGTGAGTGAGTTACACAGGTGCTTCTGACTGGAGATTTATCTGACCCACGGCTGAAGTTCTTCACTTTGAGTGCTTAGCTAATGAAAAGATCATTACACCTAACCAAGGCTACAGCTACAGGGAATTGAAGGAATCGAGATTTAAAGAAAAGCATCACAACAGCATTTAAGGCTCTACAAAGGTGTAAAAATTGTGATGGTCATGCACTCCTGTCTTTTCCAATAGTCTGATGGTTTTGCTCCATCTTCCCTCTGAAGTAACTGATAATAAGCTTTTTTTAAAATAAAATTCTTTAATTTTAAAATTTCAAGGTTTTTGGCTTGCTAGACAAGTGCTCTACCATCTGAGCCATGCTACAGTTTGTTTTCAGGTAGGGTTTCATACCAACTCTCTCAGCTAGAGTTGAACCTTGATCATCCTACCTCCATCCACCAAGTAGTTGGGATTACAGGTGTGAGCTACCAAGCTGGACTTGGGGGATTTCTTTATATTTATCTCACCATACAAACTTAATATTCTAACATTGCTTTTTTATTAAGCTCTGACAGAATTACTTTGGACATTGGAAGGAAGATACCATAGCTCATCTTCTATGGGAGTGTATTGTACAATATGGAGGATCCTCAGTAGATTTTGGTTCTTTCTCAGGACTGTATGAAAGGTCTCAGTGACATTGCCAGCACATTTGTCAGGGACCATGTTTCTAAACCACAAGTACACAAAACAAATCTGCCAACACTCGCCCTTTCCTGTAACTAGGGGCAGAATTGAACTTGCCCTCTCTCATCTGTATTGTAGTCAGGATGGCTACATTTTCTTTGGTGCTATGTCTTGTGGCATTTAGAAAATGTCCGCAAGAAGTTAAAATCATCATCCTCACTTGGTGCTTTGTGGCAGCTGCCTGCCTGGTGGCTTCTGGTGGTTCTGTGAAACGTGTGGGCAGAGGAACAGAAGGGCTGAGGAAGGAATAGAATGACTGGAATAGCACTTGCCAACAGAATGTTTGCAGCTAAAGGTGGGGTATATTCAGAGGACACTGTTCGGAGTATTTTAAAATCCCAGGTGCATTTCTGCTCCTTGCAATTTAAAGACACACAGCAAAGGCAGATTGTGTATGTTTCACAAAGTGGCTACTGGCTTGTATATTTCTGGTGGTGCTCTTATGGACCTGTCACAGGCAAAGGGTAGATGAACTGGGTGTATTTCTTGTAGGAAACAACAAGTTTAAAGGAAACTGTTTCTCTAACACCTGGTGTAGACCTAGCAGGAAATCAAGAGGGATTTTTTAGAGGAAATAAATAACTATAAACATAATGCTTTCTCACTTAAGGCTAACATGTTTTAATTCTGAGGGATAATAGTATTAATTTATATATAGATGGATTTGCTGCTGCTTGTGATGGGAACAAGAAAGACCATCCTGTGTCCTCGCATTTATTTATTTATTTACAAAAATCTGAATTGCCACTGGAAAAATGCTATTTCAAGGAACAGAAAACAGGAATAAAGAAAACTGGAAAGGCAGTCCTAAGTTTTAAAATCATGTGTCACACCACTATACTGTGTTGAGCGTCCAAAAATATGTATATTTATTTATATGTAAACTATGTATCTCTGATTGCTTAGAAATGTTACTATGTAATACAGCATATTCAAATATTTTGCTTGAAAGGGACAAAATGAAGAAAAAACATTTTCAGAGATGAAGCAAAGGCTTTTGCTTTCACAAAAATTATTATGACTGTGCTTAGCTATCATTCAACCTGTTTTATCATCTTGCTTTAATTTTTTTTTTTTTTTTGCCAGTCCTGGGCCTTGAGCTCAGGGCCTGAGCGCTGTCCCTGGCTTCTCTTTGCTCAAGGCTAGCACTCTACCACTTGAGCCACAGCGCCTCTTCTGGCTGTTTTCTATATATGTGGTACTGGGGAATCGAACCCAGGGCTTCATGTATATGAGGCAAGCGCTCTTGCCACTAGGCCATATTCCCAGCCCCTTGCTTTAATTTTGTGGTGGAAATCAGGTGCTAAGTTCTTCTTACTTTAAAATTTTGTTTAAATATAAGAAAGAGCTATAAAGAATATTTATCAAAATATAGGTATAGTTAGGTGCTGGTTGTTCATGCCTATAATCCTAGCTACGCAAGAGGCTGTGTAGCCAGACTGGACCAGAAAATCCCTCAGATGGTTTAATTTCCATTAACCACTGAAAAACTGGAAGTGAAGTATAGCTCAAGTAGAAGAACAGTAGCCTTAAGCAAGAAAGTTGAGGGATAGCACCCAGGCTTTGAGTTCAAGGCTAAGTACTATATACACATGTGCATACCTGTACACACACATACACACACACACACACACACACACACACACACACACACACACACCCCAAAGTATAGGTACAATGGAAAAGTGTGTAGCTAGATGACCAGTGTTTGTGATACCTAAAATAAGTTCTGTCCATCATTAGGTAGGCAGGTGTGTTGTCCTGGACAACAACATGACCACCTTCTTTGGTGTTAGTCATCTTTGCAAAGTAATGAGAGTATATGCATTCTCAATGTGTTAGAAAATGAAATTTTTCTGAGAATTTTGAGTTTTAGAGTTTTGATGCAGGTTATAATACTCTGTTTTCAAGTTGGTAAGTAGGAGTTCTTATAGGTGACATATTTCTTTTTTGGAGTAAAATTAAAATGGAAATTATTCTTTTTAAAACATAATTTTATTGTTATTATTAGGGTGTTGTACAGAGGGGTTACTATTTCAAAATTCAGATAATGAGTACATTTGTCTTTTGGACAATATCCAAATAGAAAATATTTGTTTTTTCCAGTCCTGGGGCATGAACTCTTGGCCTGGCTTCCCTTTAGTCAAGGCTAGCACTCTACCACTTGAGCCACAGCACCACTTCTGGCTTTATGTGGTGCTGAGGAATCCATACATACTAGGTAAGCACTCTACCACAAAGCCACATTCCCAGCTCCTGGAAATGATTCTTAATTGTAATTTTACAATTATTTTATTTTGCATCAGGAGGGGATTGCCTGTGATATTTCCATATATGCACACAGTTCATATTGAGCTAATTTACCTTCTCCATTATATTTCTTCCCCACTTCCTCTTCTATTATCAAATAGTACACAAACAGAACCAAGGGCAAAAACTGCATGAACATCTCTACTGATAGTGATAAACCCTTTGACAAAATGATAAAAATTTTTTATGATAGCAGTCTCTGAGGAGACTTCTGGGAAGACAGCAGAGGAGCTGCACAGCACTAGCTGAGCTCCCTCCGACATCGCAGTTTTCTCACCCCAGAGAAACTTTTACTCCTAGAAAGACAGCCAGAGTAAGTTCTAACAGTACAAGGATTCTGGCCAGGAAGGAAAAATTGACTTTGCTCATCTGAAAACACAGATCTGAGCTCCGGGCCGCGACCCACCGCCACGCCAGTGCCGGTGCCGGCACAGCGCCCGGCAGAGCAACCCGCACAGGGAGAAATACTCCAGATGGTGGCTGAGCACAGACGACCTGAAATCGCAGAGAAAGCGTGAGTACCCCACAAAAGATATTCTCACGCCCACAGAGCAGCTTCTGGAAGGCAGCCCTTCCCCCACCACCAGAGCAAAGCGCCATCTTTGCCACTGGCATAGGGTGAGACCAGATTGGAACTAAATCGGGCCTGGGGAAAGCGAGGTCAAAGTAGCCATCTTTGAAAAGGGCAAGAGGGACTGAACATTGAGAGCCAGCTCCACCCAGGAGAACACCCCCTGCCCAGGCGGGAGGCGAGTCCTGGGCCTTGGCTTAGCCAGAGGTGCCCCTCCCTGCCCACCGGAATTTCTAAATTTAAAGCGAAAGTGTAGAGCAGCTCCCGGCGGAATGGAAACACCAGACGGGGGAACAAACAGTTCCTGAGACAGTTAAACGGTCCCATCACAGAGGAAGCCCAATTCCCAGCCCGAAATGGAGCTGCATTCCATAGCCACCTCCTCCAAGGAGGCTGCCCCGCCCAGGAGGGAGGAGCCTCCCCATGCAAGCAACTCAGCCGGGTAAAACGGGCCAGAGGCGCCCTGCCCTGCTGAGTCCACAGCCTATTCAAAGACAGGTGTTAAAGGCAGTGGCCCCGCAGCAGACAGAGGAGCCACGGTTCCTGAGACTGCTCAAGTCCCCATCTACAGAGGACACCCAAGGCCTATCTGCAAGCTGTGCAAACCACAGAAACCCAGGATTGCACCAATAGGGGGAAGGGTCAGAACAGAACCACCCCCTGCAAACTGAAATCAAGTCAAACCCAGCCAATCAGGAAAATAGACTGCAGACCATCGCAAGGAAACCAGAGACTGGGGAAAGACCTCCCAAACAAGGAGGACTCCATTTTTTTTCTTCTTTTCAAACATTTTTTAAACTTTAAAAAAAAAATTTTTTTTCACTTCTGAAACATCGTCTTTTTTTATTGTTTTGTTTTGTTTTTCATTTTTACCTGTTTGTTTTATCAAGTTTTTTTCTTTTCTGTTTGTTTGGGCAGTTTCTTCTCTGGTTTTATTCCTTTTTATTTTTTTTTCTTTTTTTAAATAATTTTTCTCTGTTTTGTACATCAGTCCTCCACTATTTTTATTTTATTTCTCTCTTTGTGTTCTCTTTCTTTAAAAATTACTTTCCTATGAATAACACCTCCACACTTTTCTGCTAACTCTCCATTGTCTATCATTTTAACCTTGTTCTTTTTACTGATTCTACTCTTCTCCACATTTCTACGTCACTGAAACTAAACCAAAATCACCACCCCCCTCCCCAATACATTTTACTCTATTTTTTTTACTACCTCCAACTTACCCTCCTGACTTACTGCCTGGACCTCCAGTTTCCATTGACTCCTGGTTATTGGATAGAGGGTATCCCTGCTTAATCCAAGTGAATCAAAGGGGTTCATAGAGAAAGCCAGTCCTAAAAGAAGGTAATATAAAAACAAGAATTGCTTATAGGGTTGTAACAGTTAATAAGTAACTACTGAATACAGGGCCCAGGATCGGTTGTTATATTGAAATTGTATTCTTTAGGAACACCAAATCTAATTTTATAGACAGGTATACAGGGTATCTGTATATAATTGTGAACTTGTAAGATTTACACAACAGTGCTTGGTAAGGGCTGCTTTGGGTCTTAAACGGTGCTCACAGGTGCTGGTAGACTGGCATTCCCAATCCAAATGGGCAGAAGGAACACAAGAAAGATGGCAAACAATGAAGTCTTATCCCCCACTCAAAACAAGCAGGAAGCAGAGCAGTCAATCAAAGACATAGAAGAGAACCCCCAAAATGCTCTAAAAAGTCTATTGATAAACATGATAAATGAAAAGTTTGAATCTCTTCAGTCAATTATTCTAGAGCGTGAGGAGGCAAAGCAACAATTAATGGAGAATTTCATGGCATCCACAAATAGAAAGATAAATGAACTTCAAGAGTCAAATGAAAAGATAGCTAACCACTTAAAGATTTGAGAGACAACACTCAAAACCAAAGTAATGAAGTTAATGAAGTAAAGAAGTCCATACAAGACCTAAGAAATGACATGGAAATCATCAGGAAAGACAAGTCAGAAGGAAAAGAGATTCGAAATCAAGTAGCTAGCCTACAGTCCCGACGAACTGAAGCAGAGGATCGAATTTCAGGAGCTGAAGATTCCTTAGATTCTATGGAGAAAGATAAAAAATCAATACAAATCCAGTCCAATCAACAAAACAGATCGCTACAGGAGATTCAAGACACGATCAGGAAGCCCAATTTAAGGATAATAGGTATTGAGGAAAACATGGAGAAAGAGGTAAATGGGATAGGCAACCTATTTAACAAAATATTAGCTGAGAAATCCCCAAATATCCAGAAGGAAAGGCCTATACAGATACAAGAAGCATTTAGAACCCCAAATCGACCAGACCAGAATAGGACATCCCACTGACACATTGTGATCAAAACAGGATCAGTAGAGTACAAGGAAAGAATCCTTAAAGCTGTTAGGGAGAAGAAAACAATCACATATAAAGGAAAAGCAATCAGAATTACCCCAGGCTTCTCAGCAAAGACCATGAAAGCAAGGAGAGCCTGGAATGAAGTATACCAAACACTAAATAAAAATAACTACCAACCAAGAATTCTGTACCCAGCCAAACTCTCATTATAGCCAAAGGTCAAATAAAAGTCTTCCACAGTAAGGAAAAACTGAAACAATATATCTCCACCAAACCAGCTTTACAGAAAATCTTCAAAGATGTACTAGACAGGGAAAATAATCAAGATCCCAATACAGACAGAGAAATGAACCCTAAATAGTAAACATCAGATCAAGAAATGGGAAGACACAGCTTTAAACAAGATAGTGATAATGAAAGGAACAAACGATCATCTCTCAATCCTAACTCTCAACATTAATGGACTTAATTCTCCAATCAAACGACATAGGCTCATATGTTGGATCAAAAATCAAGATCCATCTTTCTGCTGCCTCCAAGAGACACATCTATCCAGCAAAAGTAAACATCTTCTAAAAGTGAATGGCTAGAATCAAATCTATCAAGCAAATGGCCCCCATAAGCAGGCTGGCGTTGCAATCCTAGTATCAGACAAAATTGACTTCAACTTAAAAAAGGTAAGAAGAGACAAAGAAGGTTACTATGTACTGGTAAAGGGATCTCTCCTACAGGAAGATATAACCATTCTAAATATCTACACCTAAATGCAGGAGCACCCAACTTCATCAAACAAACACTACTGACTCTAAAAACACTCATAGACCCAAATACATTGATAGTTGGGGACTTTAACACTCCACTATCACCTCTGGACAGATCAACGCACCAAAAACTGAAAGAAACCACAGAACTAAACAACTGCATAGACCAACTAGACTTAACTGACATCTACAGAATATTCCACCCAGCAACAACAGATTACACATTCTTCTCCGAAGCACATGGAGCATTCTCCAAAATAGATCACATCTTAGGGCACAAAGAAAATCTGTACAAATTCAGAAGTATCAAAACCATTTCCTGCATTCTCTCAGGTAACATCACCACAGAAATAACCGAAATTCAGAAAATAATAAGGGACTATTTTGCAAACCTTTATGTCAACAAATTCGAGAACTTGGAAGAAATGGATGATTTCCTAGAAAAAATTCATATCCCCAAACTTAATCCTGAAGATTTAAACCTTCGAAACAGACCCATATCCAGTATTGAAATAGAAACGGCAATAAATGATCTCCCATCAAAGAAAAGCCCAGGTCCAGATGGATTCACTGCAGAATTCTACAAGGCCTTCAAGACAGAACTCACACCAATATTTCTCAAACTCTTCAATGAAATTGAAAGAGAAAGTTCACTGCCAGACTCATTCTATGAAGCCAGTATAACCGTCATCCAAAAACCAGGCAGGGACTCATCACGGAAAGAGGACTACAGACCGATTTCCCTGATGAACATAGACGGAAAAATTCTCAACAAAATTCTGGCCAATCGACTTCAACAGGTTATCAAAAAAATCATACACCACGATCAAACTGGATTCATCCTGGGGATGCAAAGTTGGTTCAATATATGCAAGTCAATTAATGTAATCCACCACATCAACTGGAACAAGGTAACGAACCACATGTTTATATCTATGGATGCGGAAAAGGCATTCGATAAAATCCAGCACCCATTTATGCTAAAAGCCCTGGAAAAACTGGGATTCCAGGGAACATTCCTGAATATTATCAAGGCAGTTTATGACAAACCAACAGCAAGCATAAATCTAAATGGGGAAAAACTAAAGCCATTCCCTTTAAAATTAGGCTTCATGTATGCGAGGCAAGCACTCTACCACTAGGCCATATTCCCACCCCCCCAGATCAGCTTTTTAAATCCTACCTCATTTAGATTTCTTTAAATGAGAATACTTTATATATTCCTATTTTTCCTTATCTGAATGGTTCCTCCTTATTTCTCAATATTTGTGCATCTAATTTACTGGCTAGTGGGTTGTTTTGGGAGTTTTGTTTTCTTGCAAATAGTATTTTGGCCAGTTAAAAAAGCCATTCCCTTTAAAATCAGGAACGAGGCAGGGATGTCCACTCTCTCCCCTGCTCTTCAACATAGTACTAGAATTCCTAGCCAGAGCAATTAGGCAAGAAGAAAATATAAAGGGGATCCAAATAGGAAAAGATGAAGTTAAACTTTCTCTCTTCGCAGATGACATGATCTTATACCTAAAGAATCCCATAGACTCTACCCCCAAGCTACTAGAGCTGATCCAAAACTTTGGCAAAGTTGCAGGATATAAAATAAACCCTCAAAAATCAATGGCCTTTCTCTATGCTAATGACCCGAAGACCGAGGTGGAAATCAGGAAAGCAACTACTTTTGCAATAGCCCCCCAAAACATAAAATACCTAGGAATAACCTTAACCAAAGAAGTGAAAGACCTCTTTGATGAGAACTTTAAAAGCTTGAAAAATGAAATTAAGTCAGAACTAAGGAAATGGAAAAACCTCTCATGCTCCTGGATTGGGAGGATTAATATAATCAAAATGGCAATATTGCCAAAGGCTATCTACAAATTCAATGCAATACCCATTAATATCCCAACACCATTTTTTAATGAAATAGAGGAAGCAATCCAGAAATTCATATGGAACAGTAAAATACCTAGAATAGCAAAAACAATCCTAAGCAGAAAGAACAGTGCTGGAGGAATTACAATACCCAACTTCAAGCTGTATTAGAAAGTTATAGTAATAAAAACAGCTTGGTATTGGCACCGGAACAGGCCTGAAGACCAATGGAACAGAATTGAAGACCCAGAAATGAACCCACAGAACTATGCCTACTTAATCTTTGAAAAAGGAGCTGAAACAATAGTATGGAAGAAAGATAGCCTCTTTAACAAATGGTGCTGGCAAAACTGGCTCAACACATGCAACAAACTAAAACTAGATCTTTATATATCACCCTGCACCAAAATCAATTCCAAATGGATTAAAGACCTCGAAATCAAAACAGGCACCCTGAAAACACTAAAGGAAGGAGTAGGAGAAACACTTGGGCTCCTTGGCACAGGACGGAACTTCCTTAACAAAGACCCAGAAAGGCTACAAATCAAAGAAAGGTTGGACAAATGGGACTGCATCAAACTGCAGAGCTTCTGCACGGCAAAGGACATAGCTTGCAAGATAAACAGAAAGCCCACAGACTGGGAGAAGATCTTTACCGGCCATTCAACGGACAAAGGCCTCATATCTAAAATATATGTAGAATTAAAAAAAAAAATTACACTCTTCCAAAACAAAACCGCAAAGAACCAATAGCCCCCTCATCAAGTGGGCTAAAGACTTACAAAGAGACTTCTCTGATGAGGAAATGAGAATGGCCAGGAGACATATGAAAAAATGCTCTACATCACTGGCCATAAAAGAAATGCAAATCAAAACAACATTGAGATTCCATCTCACCCCAGTAAGAATGTCATATATCAAGAAAACTAACAATAACAATTGTTGGAGGGGATGTGGTCAAAAAGGAACCCTACTTCATTGTTGGTGGGAATGTAAACTGGTTCAGCCACCCTGGCAAGCAGTATGGAGATTCCTCAGAAGGCTAAATATAGAACTCCCCTATGACCCAGCAGCCCCACTTTTGGGTATCTATCCAAAAGACCACAAACAAAATCACAGTAATGCCACCAGCACAGCAATGTTCATCGCAGCACAATTTGTCATAGCGAGAATCTGGAACCAACCCAGATGCCCCTCATTAGACGAATGGATCAGGAAAATGTGGTACATATAAACAATGGAATTTTATGCCTCTATCAGAAAGAATGACATTGTCCCATTTGTAAGGAAATGGAAGGACTTGGAAAAAATTATACTAAGTGAAGTGAGCCAGATCCAAAGAAACATGGACTCTATGGTCTCCCTTATTGGGAATAATTAGTACAGGTTTAGGCAAGTCATAGCAGAGCATCACAAGGCCCAATAGCTATACCCTTATGAACACCTAAGATGATGCTAAGTGAAATGAACTCCAAGTTATGGAGACAATTGTTATTTCACAGTTGTAACTACTTTCAACATCCCATGTGTATCTGTAGCTTCTATTATTGATGATGTTTTTGTATCACCTTCCTGTGGTTGTACCTACACTATCTCTGTAATCTTATCTGAGTATATTGGAAACCGTGTATACTGGTATTGGAACTAGGAAATTGAAAGGGAATACCAAAATTGAGAGACACAGGGTAAAAAAAGACAAACAACTACAAAAGCAATACTTGCAAAACTGTTTGGTGTAAGTGAACTGAACACCTGGGGGGGGATAGGGTAAGGGGGAGGGGGGAGGGGGGTATGAGGGACAAGGTAACAAACAGTACAAGAAATGTATCCACTGCCTAATGTATGAAACTGTAACCTCTCTGTACATCAGTTTGATAATAAAAATTTGAAAAAAAAAATCTCTGAAGAAACCAAGAATAGAAGGAATGAACTACCACATAGCAAAGGCTATAGGTGACAAACCAATATACACTGCTATATTAAACAGGGACAAATTAAGGTAATTTTCTCTAAAGTAAGAAGCAACACAAGGGTGTCCACTCACCCTATCCTTTTCTCATGTGGTATTAGATTTCCAAGCCAGAGTAATAAAGTTAATGTAAGAAAAAGCAGTAAAAGTGATCCAGATAGAAAAGCAGTCAATTAGTCCCTCAACAGCATTTTAACTTTCTTCCCTCTGTCTAAGTTTTAGTCTTTTAAAAAAATTCATTCTTTTACATCCATGATTAAAACATTAAGCTAAACTTTAGTGACAAGCTTAAGTATAGTTTCTTCAAAAAAACAAAATAAAATATTTGTCTTTTCTTTTCTTTCTAAAAAATATTATTGTTATTATAAAGTTGATGATCAGAGGGGTAACAGGTAAGTCGAGTAATGAGATTTCTTTTCTTATGTCACTCCTTTTGTGCCCCTTCCTTCCTTCCTTCCTTCCTTGCTTCCTTCCTTCCTTCCTTCCTTCCTTCCTTCCTTCCTCCCCCTCCCTCCCTCCCCTTCCCTCCCTCCCTCCCTCCCTCCCTCCCTCCCTCCCTCTCTCCCTTCCTTCCTTCCTTCCTCCTTTTCTCTCTCTTTCTTTCTTTCTCTCTCTCTTTCTTTCTTTCTCTTTCTCTCTCTTTTTCTGAGGAGCAGTATTGGGGTTTGAACTCAAGAATCTGTGCTTGCTTGCAGATGTTCTACCACTTAAGCTACATAGCCAGTCTTTTCCACTTTTTGTATATTTAGAATCAGGTCTTGCTTTTTACCCTGGCTAGCCTGGTCTGCAATTCTCCGTCCTAAGTTTCCTGTGTAGCTGGTATGACAGGTGCTCACCAGCATGCGCAACTTTTCTGTTGAGATGAGGGCTCATAAACCTTTTCCCAGTCTGATCTTGAAATCAGTCCTTCGGATTTCAACCTCCATAGTAACTAGGCTTACAAGGCTGAGCCACTGCACCCCACTAAACACCATCAATCTATACTCCTTGTATTTTGTAAAAGAAAAATACAAACTTATATTGATATGTCACTAGATTTTTCTAGTTTTAGTTCATGAGATAAACAGCTAACTTCTTTTCATCAGTTCCATCTCCTTACCAAATTTTGAAAACATTTTACTATATTTCTTATTCTTTGTCATGATGGTTGCAAATTCTGCAGTGCTGTGACTTCTTACCTTCAACTACTAAAGTGCTTTGCTTATGAATAATGCCAACGGAAAAAGTTTTTCATGGATAACCATTTAAATCATCTTATTGATTTGGAGAGATTTAGTTTAGTTACCACAGAATGATGTAATAAACAGATCCACTTACATAATCCCATGCAAACTGCTTAGTATCCCAGCAATCTGGTGACCTGGAGGCACTGCTGTCATTGTCCCTTTCTACACTGTGGACTTCCTGTTCTTTCCTCAGATCATTTAAGATAGCTGATGTGACATGTGACCGATTGCAAGGCAGACTGAGGGAGGATGTCTGAGTCAATCCATATTAAATATTAATGAACTTTTAAAATTTTATACATAAAAATACAAAAGAATAAAAATAATAGGTTCCTTCACTGCTTTTATTACTTGAGTATATCATCTCGTCCAACCAGATTAGGAACTGCCTTTATAAAATTCCTCTTTGTTATAATATGAAGCTCCTTGGCTGGTAGAAGTATTTATTATGTCACTCAGGATGAATTCCCTCAACTCTTTTGAAAGTATGTTTTGATAGCCTCAAAACAAGAGCGGGTCCTTGGTGATGGTGAAGCACTGGAAAATAGGGAGAAAAAGAGAAGGTTATATGCAAACATGATAAACCAGGAGAATGAAACACAAAATTTCAAATTTTTCCCAAATAAGCTCTTTCTTCCTACTGTTGTGACAGTCTGGAACTATTGTGACATCACAGGCACCACAGCTGTCCCCTCCATCCCTTCATTTAAGTTCAGAATGCAGCGGGGTGCTAAGCAAGTGGGCCTGCTCATGGCAAGGCGTCCCCATGAGAAAGGTGTTTTTGGTCAAAGCATGTTGGTTTGGACCCAGCCTATTCTAAGGTTGGTTGTCATCCTTCTTTGGATTGTGAATGTAGCCTAACATTCATTTTGAGGTCCAAAATTTAAGTTGTTCAAATAGGTTATCTGAGTTATGCCATTTTCAAATGGTGGACAGTGAGGTGGATGTTAGTTTAAATGTACTACAATTATGCTCCATGCTAGGCTAGGGGCAAAAGCAGTATTTTCAGGATCCTCTAGAAACTTTCATGAAAGTTGCTTGGAGTTGGAAGCTTTGTTCTTCTCATTCTATTATTCCTGGAAGCAGAAGGAGGTAATTGTCTTTTATCCACTGTATTATTTTAATTTCTGAGCTAGTAGTCCCATCATCCCAACTCTTTATTTCCTTTCTGTTTTTATTCATACCATTCCCTGTTAACTGGCCACCAACACACACCAGCAATTCACATGGTTATGCTATTTGCATTCACAATGATCATTTGAATAATACACATTGATCATGGTTTTTTTATATGGATCATGGAGAAAAATAGGTGGCCATTTTATAATATACCATTTCAGAGCACTTTTAGACATCTATCTATTCTTTTTTTTTCTATCCAGTATTCTATGGAGAAAACATGTTTCCTCTTGATAAGTACATTTACATTTTATAAATCCTGAATTGCATATAAGATCATGTTATACTCATGAGATGAAAACATCACGTGTAGCATTTGCACTTCACATGCAGGGAATCTCATGCTGATGGATGTAAGCTTAATAGAAGAATGTACTCACCATGTTTGGAGACATTGCTCTTATCCGTTTTTTGTTTTTTTCTTAACCTCACATTTGTAATGTAAATCTCACTTAGGAAACTTCAGCTTGAAAAATACTGTGGAAAAATTCCACCCCTAAATTCCTTCAAACATGTATACTTTTGGATGGATATAATTCCTAGATAAAAAATAAATGTTAGAGAGGAATAATACATTATCAAGTACCTGTCTTCCATGTGACATAAATAAGTCTCTGGCTACAATGTCCCAAACCAATTAAAAAGAGCCTATAATTCATAGGAGTAAATCCTATATAATGTTATTCATTAGATGTATACAGTGTCAGAAAATTCTGGATTGTAGCACTCTTACCAAATGTGTTTTTTTTAACATAAATTCATAGGTATATAAGGTATGCTACATTATCACTGTTTTTACTAAGAACCCAGATATGCAGCAAATTCTATCACTAAGACTAGACTCTAGAAGTGAGGAAAGTTCTCATGAGCAGTAGAGAAAATCTTCCAAATGATATGCATTTATGTTCATAGGAAAGCATTTATTATTCACTCATCTAAACCAGTATGTATAACATAAGTCATTTTATTAGAAACATGAGGGATATATGGATAGTAGATCAAGAACAACCATGCAGAGAGAGAAACTGAAAATGGTTAGAGGACAACATAAATATGATAATTTGTTGTGGTTTAACAAAGCAAAAAGTGATCCCTTTACGGCATAGTATAGTTTATTTATTATGGTTTATGGTAATTTAGAAAAGAATAAGAAGAGGTTACATTAACAAGGCAGATGATTAGGCAGTCTCTTTTTCTGAGTTCTTTCTTTCAAATGGAATACATAGTGGTAATTTGTACTTATTGGTTTGTATTTATTTTGTTTACCATGAAACAAACATGGATCAAAGGCTTTAAAAAATACACTGTCTCATTAAATCATCCGAATGGCATTATACAGAGATGTCACAATAATTCCCATTTCACAGACAAGAAAACTCAGGTACAAAAGGTTTGCATTTCCCTGAGGTGCAGCCAGAAGTACACTCAGCTTCAGCACTCATGTTTAATCATGGTGCCGTTCCTCCCTAATTAAAATAAATAAGTATTGCTGCTTAAAATATAAACCTCAGTTGTCTGAAAATTTTACTTGTATGAATTCTTGATGATGTGGTATAAATGAGACATTTATGCATATATTAAAATAGCTTTAATTACAACTAGACTCCAATTATGTTACCTAGTAAAGTCTTTACTGAGACTTTCTTTGGTGCTAGATAAGAATTTTACAATTAAAGCTTGGAGTATTTTCTGTAGGTGTAGGTTTAAATGTGGCATGAAGATAGCTTCAAGGTTGACAACTTGCTGTCAAGAGTCTTTGGAGAATGTTGAATCTATCCTAGAACTTTAGATTTAGAAAATCATTAAGTCTTGTTTATGCTATTTCTTTGCTTCACACAAACATTTTTTTATAGACAGTACAAAGGTAAACTTTAGCTTTGCTCCTGTCAGAATTATCTAATTTCTAATTAGGGAAGCTTGATTTAATGAGATTTTCCTAAGTAGTTTGGATAAGCTTTGGATGACTGACTTTAAGTAAGTGATATGTGTGGGTTCTTTTTTTTTTTTTTAAGAAACTAGTTAATCATTTGCTGCTTTCATAATTGATCAGTCCAGCATTTTCTCTTTGAACCAGGTAATTAGGCACTTGCTACAGACACGATAGGCGTACATGATGAGAGATGAGGAAAAAGAGTCATCTCAGAATGGGATAAGCAAGCTTCTGAGAGTCTTCATGCCTATAGTTGGGAGCAGTTATGAGGATCACAACACCCAGAGTTAAGCCTTGCTCTGAAGAGGCATGGCCAAATAAAGACACTGCTGACTGACTCTGCTGAACATGGAGCTGGTTCATATGTGAGCGTTAGCAGTTTAGTGGTATCAGGTCTAATACTAACCACTAGTGCAATTGCCTTTCCTCCTACCCTCCTTGTGTATACACAAGGCCTTTGGAAACCATTAAAACTCAGCAATGATTGTCATTTAAAAATGTGTGGTATTGCTGGCACTGGTGTGGCTCAAGCCTGTAATCCAGCTATTTGGAAGGCTGAGATATGAGCATTCAGATTTAAGTCTAGCTCAGGCAGCAAATTTTGTGAGACTCTTATCTCCAATTAATCCCCCCTCCAAAAAAAGGCCAGAAGTAAAGCTGTGGCTCAAGTGCCAGTCTTCAGAGAAAACAGTAAAGATAGTGAGTTCAAGCTACAGTACTGGCAAACCCTCTCTCTCTCTCTTTCTCTCTCTCTCTCTCTCTCTCTCTCTCTCACACACACACACACACACACACACACACACACACACACACACACCAAATCTGTTATCATTACTATTTCAAGATGATGAAAGGAAACTACAGAGTAGAGGACTGTGGCTATTTTTAAGTTTATCAGCATTGGTAAATTCCACTAAATAGTTTGCAAGTGACACCATAACAAGCCATCAAAATGACGATGTCAACTGTCAAATAGGTGATTGGATATGTCAACCCAGCTACCTGTTAAGTCATCTTCCTGAATTCCAATAAAAATATTACAAAAAGGGAATATGCTCTGGCTTCTTTATTCACTATACATCCACAGAGTACAACAATTTAAAAAAGTAGCACCCTGTATTATAACTAGGGAAGGGAAAGGGAATACCAAAATCAAGAGACAAAGGATAAAAAGACAAACCACTCCAAAAGCAATACTTACAAAACCATTTGGTATAAACAACTGTACAACTCATGGGGGCTGGGGCGGGGGGAGGAAAAGGGGAAGGGGGAATTGGGGGAAAATAAGGGAGGAGGTATCAAGTTGAATAAGAAATGTACTCACTGCTTTACATATGAAACTGTAACCCCCTCTGTACTTCGCTTTGACAATTAAAAAAAACAACAAACAAAAAACAGTAGTACCATTAGGGGATCTGACTGGTTTGGCAACTTGGAGACCTTACTTTGCACAAGCAAAAGATGATCCAGACCAAATTGCAACTCAGCCCTCACACTTACAGGCATTTGCTATATAACCCACTTTTAATGAGTAATGAATTGCCTCCCCTGTTTCCCTGAACTTCAGCCTTTTTCCAAAGGGCTCTGCAGAAGAGTGCATTGATGTGGAACAACTGGGTAAGATGAGACACTCTGTTCAACCCATGTTATTAAAGAAATTGGTTCACCTTTTTGATTCTGTGTCATTGTAGTTTCAACCATTCATTTGTTCAATAAGCAGTTTGGTATGTTCTGGGAAATAATGAATATTGATCATAAAATCGATCACTTATTAAGAAACAGACTAAGGGAAATTGTTTATCCAATCAATTGTAATTTTTGATTTGTTATTTTTATTTTCCAATTCCTTCCACCCCTCCCTGAGGCTCTCCTTCTCTCAGGAAAACACACTAAAGCAATGGCATAGACACTGGCTAAAACTTCTGAAAGAGCACAAAACACAATGAATTTATTATAGACCATGCTGGCTGGAACAGATTAGAATAAAACAGAATATTATGGAGAACTACAGAAACAGCCTCTTCCACCTGTGGCTACTGAGCAGCAACTTTACATAGCTTACATATCAATAGCAGTTGATACCTGGGTCATGTTTTAATAGATAAAATGTTAACACAATTAAAACACCTATGCAAAATAAACAAGATTTTGAGCAAACTGTACACACACACATACACACAGACACAATATTTGTCTTACAAAAAAGGACCAAGAAATTGTATAGAAGTGGATAGCATCATGTTAGGCAAAATAAGTTGGCCTCACAAAGACAAGTATTACATGCTTTCTTATAGAAGGAATCTAATTTTTTATGAGGCAAGCACTCTACCACTAGGACATAATCACAGCAAGGAATCTAATTTTTTAAAGGCATGAAGCAGAAAGGAACCAGTGTGAGGGGGAATAAGTGTGGGTAATGGAGAGAGTGGGGGCTGACTCTGATCAAAAAATATAATGCACACATTATGAAAATTTCCTAATGAAACTCACTACTTAACGCAATTGATATACACAAAGAAAAACTGTAAAACAGGTTCTGATTATGTATGTATATATGTACATATATACATAGCAATGGAAATGTGTTTTGAGGCTGTAACAATGAAATATGCTGAATAGAGACAGGTTTGAAATAACTAAGTGGTGTAATGTGTTGATGGATCTTTTGAGTATGGTGGGGCTAGGAGAAGCAACATACACATCGCTTAAGCTTCTGGGAAAAGAGACCTTTGTCCTCTTGGTAAAATATCATTGATGAGAACTCTGATAAGCCTGCAGAGGAAAGACTGAGTGAGTCTTCCTAATACAAAGTGGGCCTGCTTGTCTCTTTAGATGTCCTTGCTAAAGCCAGGAGTGAATCAGGTATGACCTCGGAGCACATGTGTTTCCAGTTTTATTTTTCACTTACGTGGACGGAAAACGAGGGCTTGAAACCAATGTATAAACTAATCTTGTTCCTAGTAGAAATGATTCCAACTTTTTGCCCTTTTCCCACAGTGCATGTATGGTAGAGAAAATGTAACAGCATCCCCAAGTGGCTAATTAACTTTCCCTGGGATTTGTGAGCACTAGGTGAATATATTGCTTGTACTCATACTTCATCTGAAATGTGATTTTGAATATCCCTCTAGCTGGCTGCAGACACTGATGAAAATTGCTTCCCTCTCTCCCCTCTCTCTCCTGCTCTCTCTCATTTTCCAACATCTCTAAAGATTGATGTTCTGGTTGAGAGTCTAATTTCTAAGTGAAATCAACTCTAATTATTTAATGGACATCTTAATGGCTACAAAAACTATAGAGTCCTTTTGTTAAAGAATTAAGAGGTTGTCAACTTTATTTTACCAGTTGGATATGCTTCTTGCATTTATGTTAAGACTTGATTAATCTGAACCTATAGTCTTTGAATCTCTCCTCAGTAAACTAGTCTTCAGTTTAGTTAGTTCAGAAGCTGCTTTGCTGTAAAGCCAGGTCTCTCTCTGTTTTCACTACAAGAGGAAAACTTCTGATAGGTAATGTGATTATAGTCTTAGGATCATTGCATCATTGTCGACCAGGCCATCACTATCTTTTCAAAAATATTTCTTTTATTAAATTGCTCCCTTCCTTCTTAGTAGCTCCTCCTTGTTTATGCCTCTCTTATCTTTCACTCTCTTCCTCCCAGAACTAATCATCTCTTCCATCTTTAACAACTGAATCCTCACTGACTTTTTTCATTGCCTGCTAGCTAAGGGCTCTTCTTTTCCTTACATCACACTTTGCCAGCCTACCCTTACTATCCACTTGTCCCTGCACTACTAGCTTAGAACTTCTAAATTCTAAACTTCTAAATTTGGGAGAACAATGTAGTATTTTAATATGTCTGTAATGTGAAATGATCAGATTAGGCTGGTGTGTCTATTATAGTAAAGCATTCATTTGTGCAAATTTGAAAGAAAATATCATACTGTACCATTATTTACGACAGTAACCATTCTGCATAATGAATTACTAAATCTTGTGTCTGCAATTTGTATTCCTTAAGCACCATCTGCCCTTTCCTGACCTGCTACCTTCCTGGCCTCTGAAACCATCATCTACCTTCTACTCTGTTATGAGTAAAACTTTTTTCACTTCTACAAACACATAAATGAGCTCATGTGGTGCTTGTCTTTCTGTTACTGCTTTATTTTATTTAGCTAATGTTCTCAAAGTTCATCCATGGTATTGCAAATGACTGTATTCCCCTCTCCCTTTATGGGGCTGAGTAGTATTCCAAGATGTAGGCATAACATTTTCTTTACTCATGTTCATGGAGAGGATTCTTTATTGTAAGCACTATGACTAGTTCTGCAATGAACATGGGGGTGGACATCTCTTGGACAGAGTGCTTTGGAAAGCTGGGTCACACTCGGTGCAATATGGATCTCAGAATTTGTTTCTATCGCCCTATCATCAACTTTTAACATTATCTACACTTTGGTTTCTGGTATTAAAGTATTCCTTTAGAAAGAAATAATATCTTATTCCCAAATCTTTTAGTTCTTCCTCCCTCTTTTTTTTGACAGTACCGGTGTTTGAACTCAGAGCCTTAAACTTGCTAGACAGGTGCTATACCACCCGATCCACTCAGTCCTTTTTTTTTGCCAGTCCTGGGCCTTGGACTCAGGGCCTGAGCACTGTCCCTGGCTTCTTCTCGCTCAAGGCTAGCACTCTGCCGCTTGAGCCACAGCACCGCTTCTGGCGGTTTTCTGTATATGTGGTGCTGTGGAATCGAACCTAGGGCCTCGTGTATCCGAGGCAGGCACTCTTGCCACTAGGCCATATCCCCAGCCCCACTCAGTCCTTTTTTGCACTGATTCTTTTCAAGCTTTGGCTTGCTTTATACCCACACTGTCCTATATTGCACACCTCCTCTGTGTGCCTCCCTGTGTATGTGGGATGACAGCCTTATACCCCTGTTCTCAGGCATTATTCATTCCCTGTACCTGGGATAATAGTCATGTCCCATTGCACCCAGCCATTGGTTGAGATGTGATTTCTTGAAACTTTTGCCTAGGCTGACCTTCCATTGTGATCCTTCAGATCTCTGCCTCCCAAATGCCCTGTCTCAGAGGTTTAACTCACCATGCTTAGACTTTATAAACTCTTTTAAAACTGAGAGTTAAATGACTTATCTGCACCATTTCATATCTCTGGGCTACTTCATTCTCATTCATTCAACAAATCTTTACTGAATGTATATTATATTCCAGGCACTGTTCTCAAACTTAAAATACACATACCAACAAAAATAGATAAATCTGTGCTTACATATTAAAAGGGTGTGGACAAGTTAGCAATTTACTTAGAAAGAGCTAAATTATCTAATTTAAACCATTATCAGTTGCAGGAGATTGGGCTAGATTTTGGGTGAGGGAAATAGCATCTCTAGAATTTCAAATTTATAATGGCACTCAGTTTCAAGACTGGCAGTTGTCTTCTGTCTTTAACTGTTGTGTCCTTATGTGTTCCACTTGGTTGTTCAACCAAAAGGGACAGCAAATACAAAGGTTTAAATGCAGGAGTGTTCCTGGCAGGTCCTAGAAGGAGCTAGAGCAGAGGTAGGCAGAGAGAGTGGGTTGGATAAGTGGTGGGACAAGATTTGAGTAGCAAGGGTAGACAGGCTATGGGGATATTCATAGTTGTCAATAAATGTAAGGCCTTTTAAAGACTTGAGAGCAAATGAAGAGGGTTTCTTTTTGTCTGTTTATTTTCATTTGTTTTTAGAAGAGAACCCATGTGATCTACCTGCTGTCTTAAAAGCCTAACTGTGCTGAGTATAGCATATTGCATGCAGTGGTCATTGCAACCATCTCAGACTAGGGATGATGGCAGCTTCAACTAGGCCAGGAGAAATAAAAAGGAGTGAGAAGTGGTGAGAGTCTGAATAGATTGGGAAGTTTCTATCAGCTGGACCTGCTGATGGGTTGGATGCATGAAGACTTGAAAGAGGAAAGTTAAAGATGGTGCCGATGATATGGGTTCTGTTGCTCTGGATTCCATGTAAAAGTTTCTCCTCTTGTTTCTGATTCACACATTTCTTTTCCTGCCTGTGCCTCAGTACCATGTATCACTTATACCATCTCCTCAGGCTTCTCTTTTCTCTTCCCTCCTTTATCACCTCTCACTACATCTGATTATTTACATGCCAATTTATGTCCCTTTTACTGGTACTGCGTAAGGGTCTCCCATCTCTTTGCCTTCAGATTTCTTTTTTTTGGCCAGTCCTGGGCCTTGGACTCAGGGCCTGAGCACTGTCCCTAGCTTCTTCCCGCTCAAGGCTAGCACTCTGCCACCTGAGCCACAGCGCCCCTTCTGGCCGTTTTCCATATATGTGGTGCTGGGGAATCGAACCGAGAGCTTCATGTGTTGGAGGCAAGCACTCTTTCCACTAGGCCATATTCCCAGCCCCTTGGCCTTCAGATTTCTGACAAAGTGAGAAGTGCTCTAGATTTGGAAGTCTGTGTCCTCATTCCATTCATGCTTGTGTAATTACAAAGCAATATTTTTTCTTCACTAGATTCCCCTGGAAATTCTAAGAAGGGCTCAGTTGACATGCCTGAAGTGGTGCTTGAAAGAAATACCATTGAAGTGGATGGTGATTAGCTTCCAAGAATGTCTGGGGTGACAAGTTTGAAGACTGAGCTCCTTGCCAAGGATCTAGAATTCCTGGAGATTGATGAACCCTTAGCTTTCCTAGGGACCGTCTTTGAAGGTTTGGTATGGAAAATTAAGAGTAATAGGGAAAGCAAGATTCTATGGTTTCACATAATAAAGGACTAATAGGTTGTACAATCTTAGGGGAAAATATCTGGGAGGAGAGATATAAACATTTTGAGCTATATTGTATGTGAGTGTATATTAGCAAAATAGATATAATTTAATATTACAATGTAGTAAAGTGTGGGAGAGGATGGATTATGAGAAGATAAGTACCTAGTTGGCAATTGGAAAGTACTAACTGCCTTATTGTACAGTTGAGAAGAAAGTCCCGATTTCTGTTTTCCTCATAAAATCCTCAGTGGAGAAATCCATTTATATGAGCTCTAGTTCTTTGGAGAGCCTCAATAGATGCAGAGTTCTGCAGTGAGGTAGATTTCTGCAGTGAGAAGAATTTAAGAATGATATATATTGTAATTTCACACTTCTTTACCGCAAAAAAATACTCAATTTTACATAAAACACATTTTGTTTCTTCATTCATCCTTGATGGATACTATCAAGACTCTATATCTTGGCTGTTGTGCAGTAAACATGGTGTGCATGTATTGCTCTTGTAAACTGACTTACCTTTCTTTGGTTTTACACTCAGGAATGGTAGAGCAGGATCCAGGATCACATGTCAAGTTTCATTTTCATTTCTGAAGTATCTCCATTCTGATTTCTGTAGTGGCTCTACTAGTTTACCTTTCCACCAGAAGTAGCCATTTCCTTTTCTTGCATCCTTGCCAGCATTTATTGGTGCTTGAGTTTTAGTGTTTGTTTTTGTTTTTGGTGCCAGTCCTGGGGTTTGAACTCATGGCTGGGTTGTTGTCCCTGAGCTTTTTGTAAAATTAATGCCAGTGGTCTACCACTTGAGCTGCACATGTACTTCCTGGTTTTTGGTACTTAATTAGAGATGAGTCTCACGAACTTTCTTGGATGGGCTGGCTTTGAACTTCGATTGTCAAATCTCAACCTCCTGAATAGCTAGGCTTATAGGTGTGAAGCACTGGCCCCTGGAGATGTTTGATTTCTTGATGGCTGCTATTCTGACTGAAAGGTCATTAAACCTCGATGTCCTTTTGATTTGTATTTCCTTTATGGCTAGGAATGTCAGTCATTTGTTCAAGTATTTATTAGCCATTTGCACTTCTGTTGGAAAATGTCCAACTCATTTGCCTATTTATTAATTAGTTTAACTACAGATGATCATGTTACATAAAGTAAGTCATTCATAAAAATAGCAATCTTTTCTCTCATATCTAAAGAAAAAAATGACATGAACATAAATAAGAACTATGAGGGAGAACCAACAAGATAAATGTGGGGAATAGAGAAGGAAGAAAAAATAGGATCAAAGTATATTCATGTTTGTAAGGCATAATGAGTCCCATTCAAAATTTCAAGAAAAAAGCCAGGCACCAATAGCTCCTTTCTCTAATCCTAGGTATATAGGAGGTTGATATCTGAGGATTGCAATTTGAAGACAGCCCAGACAGGAAAGTCTGTAAGAGTCTTTTCTCCAATATACTACCCCTCAAAAAACCTGGAAGTGGAGCTGTGGCTCAAGTGGTAGAATACTAGTCTTGAGCAAAAGAAGGCCAGGGACACTGCTCATGCCCTGACTTAAGCTCCAGGACTGACACAAGAAATTTAGAAAATTACAAGAAAGATAAAAAGGGCTGGAAAGGGGGGGATGAGAGAAAGTTTCTAAAAGGACAAATAAGGCAAAGAATATATAGATATAGGGAAATTAAATCCCCACGTTGTACAGTTAATGTGCACCAATAAGAATGTGGGGAATAAGTAGAAGTGGGACATGAGTTGGTTGTGAAAATAGCAGAAGGGAACATCTGATTTCTGTATTAGCCCACCTCTGTATTTCCTGTGGTTCTAAACTGATCTCTTGCCTCAGAGCACATGTGCCCCAGTGCCCTTTTTTCTTCTTCTCCCTGTTACCACATTGTTTTTCTCTCATCTGGAAACATGTGGAGATTTCCCACTGGTCCACCTACCTTCCTGTGGCTTTTTACTTATTTGTTTATTTTTGCCAGATTAATCTCCATGGAACTTCAGATTAATTGCTTAAAAGCACAATTCTGGTCATATTAGTCCGCAAAAGTGACAAACTTTCTGTCTTGAAAGAATTTTTTCCCCTGAGTCAAATAGCACATGTTTTTTTTTTGTTTTTTGTTTATTTTTCCTTTAGTTTTCCCTTCAATGCCTTTATGTGTCTTGCAGTTCACATATTCTACCACTTGCTGCTGTCTGGCATGTAGCCTGTTTCACTCACTCACATTAAATATACTCTTGAGAAGGCACCAAGGTGACATTCCTAGATATTACCACCACAATTGAACATAGAGGTATGGAATTCTTTTTTATATTGTGCTGGTGCTGGGGCTTGAACTCAGCGCCTGGGAACTAGGCTTTGTTTTTGCTAAAGGAGTACTCTACCACTTGAGCCACTATTCTACTTCTGACTTTTTCATTAGTTAGAGGTAAGAGTCTTATGAACTTTCCTGTCCAGACTGGCATTGATTCACAGTCCTCCCATCTCACCCTCCTAAGCAGCTAGATTACAAGTGTGAGCCCCAGGAGCTCAACAGTTGAATGCAGGTCAGCTGCTTGGTCTAGGATCTTTAGAATATCAGGAAACTTCTTGAGCCTTCCTTTTCTTCTGAGTGTAATGGCAATCAGGTGTCTAATTCATTGCAGTTGTGATTATTATATAAAATTATATTAGCACAGAAATTTTCAAAATAATAATAAGGAACTTAATTCCTCTATAGTTAAGCCTTTACAATTTCCTATTAGTTCCTATATAGAGAAACCAAACTAGTCTAGTGTCTTCATCCTCCATCTCTGACCCTCATGTATCTCTTGCACTCACCTCTCTCTTTCTACTCTATGCACAGCGGTACCTGCCACCTCAGGGGCCACATTTATTTCTGACTTCCTGGTCTTTCTTTCTCCTTCCTCATCCATTTAGATTCCCTCTTCACAAATCTTCCCCTTTGATAAATCTCATTTTCAAGATCCCATCAAAAGTCAAAATCCTGATTCATGAAGACATTCCTCTTCCTTGCCAACACGTGGTGGTGGGGCCTTCTCAAAGCAGAGGTCGTGGGTGTTGGGGCCTTTTGGAAACTAAGTTTCTTATTTCCTCCACTGTCATGTCTTTGAAACAAAGACTACATCTGTTCTATCCTTGTTGTCCCTAGGGTGCCTAGCAGTCTTTATTTACTTCTATCATTCTCTAATACGTTTTTGAATGTCTTACCTATATGTAGGTTCCAATCATTTACCAGAAACTTGACAAAAGCATATCAAGTAAAGGATAAATAGGCAACAAAAAGTATTAGTAAATGGATGGTAAAATTAGTGAAACTTTAGTGTAACTTTCTCTGTACTATATTTTAGCAACAGTCAGTACGGCCATCAAAATGGAAAAACTAAGACATTCTATTTCTCAGGCAAACATACAGGGGTCCTTTGGCATTGTAGGTTCTTTTAATTCATTTTGAGCTCTGATCATCTTGATATATAATGATTCTGCTCCCAAGTTCTGTTCTTAGTTAACTTTTCTTGAAAGTTCCCAAAGAATAAAATTCTTATGAGTTCATTTGCCTTTTGTCCTTTATTGCCTTTGTCCTGATTCTTTTACCTTCTGCTCCATAAAAATGATATTTCTTTATGAACCAGAAGTGATTGTTTTCCCCCCATTTCCTGCTTTCTCATGACCATTTTTATTTTGTAGGTTCTTTAAAAAGAAGGGAATGTGTAGCTATCTATGTATTATGAACTTGTGTATAAAACACAAAATACATAGTCATGAGAACATTTGTGTGTGTATGTGTGTATGTGTGTGCATGTGTGTGTGCCTTAAGCAAATACACTACTCTTTTTTGTTCATTCTTTGAAATTTTAAATAATAGGTACTCTAGTACTCTGGTACTCTTTTAGAGTTTTAAGGAAAAAAATGAAGACACTCTTTTTAGTTGCACATGTGCATGGATGTGATGAAAAGGGGCAGTGTATTGAACATGCAAGGCATCATCCTTCCAGGCTGGCAATAACTCTAGCAGTAGGTCCTTCACATACAGAAGTTTTGGCTTTGTCCTTAAGTCCTTCTCTATTTCCTTCTGTATTCTTCCCTTGTTCTGTTGATTTGCTGATGGTTTTTCTATCTACTTTTATTCTTTTTCACATCATGGCTTCTAGTTAATAGCTTCTTCTCCATCGTCTTTCACTTCTTCTTCCTATCCTTCTCCCTCTTCCACTTCCTCTTCCTCCTCCTTTTCTGTTCTCTTATGTTCTCTTCTCCTCTTCTTCTTTCTCCCTTCTTCTCCCTCTCCTCTTCCCCTCCTCTTCCTTCCCCTTTCCTCCTCCTCCTTCTTCCTCTCCCTTTCATTCTTCTCCCCTTCTCCATCTCTCCTCCCCCTCCCTTTCTGCATCTGCTTCTGCTTTTACTTCTGTTTCTTCTCTATCTTTTGCTTCTTCCTTATCCTCCTCCCCCACCCTCCCATAGTTTAGGAGTTTAAACCCAAGGAATATGCAAATGATCTACCAGTGAGCTCTGTCCTCCATTTAATAGTAGCCTCTGCTGCCTTCTGGGTTGTATTATTTCAAAGCTCTGGTTTATTGCCTTTTGTGTCTTGCAGAGGTGTGGCATGCTACTTTCTATATAGTTCCCCCATATGTTACTCCTGAAACCCCCAAAGGGACGATCTGATTATGTATGTTAGCATTCAATACATAGTGACCAAAAATATTTCAGAGCCACCGGTTGGGTTTCTGTGATATCTGTTCTACCAGTGGCTTTTTTTGGGACACATGCCAATTCCTGGCACAAAGTTTTAGAATAAATATTGTCAGAATGGAGACCTCAAAATGCAGAGCCATCCAGATCCAAGTAATTGGATGCAGATTGTTTGCTTAGAAGATCATGGGTCTTGTAGGTTCACTGGACAGGCAATTAGTTATTCCCCATTTGTTGTTTATTTTAAAATATTCTCAGTTGTTTGGTTATAGATTCTGTCTATCCTGGCCAAGGTAAATTGCAGAATAGATGTCATATGAAGTAATTTTTCTACAGGCAATAATACCCAAAGATATGTAAAATATTAAAGGATCACAGGAGTGACAAGATCTCAAAATCATTTCAGGTGGTAGATCTCAATTCAAGGGTCACAATTTACAGTCTTACTTTTTTCTTTTTTTGAGAATTCCAGAGAGAAAAGCTTAGTTTGTATGAGTTGCATCTTCCAAGGAATATTGTGTACAAACAATTTTGAAGGTATGAATTTTCCCATATATATGCATTTTTTTATTTTAGAACATTAACAGGAACATTACAGTGAAGTAACTATTTTTGTGAAAAAAAATACATTTATGTTAGTGATAAGAGTAACATTTCCTTTCCTTTGAGAAAAATTTTTCTAAGGTCTGGTTTAAATGAAAGACAGCTGGATTTTTATATTGTTTTCTACATTTAATTTGTTGACATCATATGCCAGATAGCTTCTAGAAAACTCTACTGTTCACCTGTGTGCAAATGACAGCTAATCAAATGACATCTTAATATTATCATAAAAGCAGATTGAATCTCACAGAAACCCTGCAATGATTTCAGAGACCTGTTTGTTCTTTGGACTATGTTTTGTAAAACATTGTGAAGAATTCTCTTTTATGAAAGACAAACTGTCAGGGAAGTGAAGTGACTTAAGGCTCCCATTTTGTTTTTGGCAGAACTGAGACTGGAACTCAGCTTCTCTTTCTTCAATGTGTCATCATTTAAGTAACAAAGAAACAGTTGCCCACATTGTGTCTCAAGTGTGGACAGAATACCAGTGTCTGTTTACTCTTCTGAGAATCTAGCATCAGGTGAAGTATCTAGACTTTGTAGTCTAATGGGATTGGTGGCTCAGCTCTAGGAAGAGACACAAGCATTACATCATGCTCAATTCAGGATATCATACTCTATGTATTCATTTTATTCTACAGCCTCAGGGCTGAAGCTTGTTCTAAAAAAATGGACCAACATATCAGGGCTAGAGAAGAGATGACTGTTCTACATCAGTCTTACTTCAGCATTTCTTAGGTTAGATCAGAGAAGCAAATCCAGAAGGCCAGTCACCATTATTATCTTTCATCTCCCCATGGCCTTAGACTAACATTGTTCTTTCTATTCTTGATATTTCTGGCATCACAGGAAAGACTTAAAGGAAATCCAGGCCCAAAGGGGATGGGGCAGGCTGCCATGTTGTAGCATTTTACAAATTAGGTCTTTACCCAAAGAAACATGGACTCTATGGTCTCCCTCATAGGGAATAATTAGCACAGGTTTAGGCTAGTCACAGCACAGGATAACAAGAGCCCAATAGCTATACTCTTATGAACACATAAGATGATGCGAAGTGAAATGAACTCCACGCTATGGAAACGACTGTTATATCACTGTTGTAATTGCTTTCAACATGTCATGTGAAACCATAGCTTCTATTGTTGATGACCCTCTTGTATCCCCTTCCTGTGGTTGTACCTGCACTATCACTGTATCTTATCTGAGTACACTGGAAACCATGTATAGTGGTATTAGAACTAGGGAAGTGAAAGGAAATACCAAAATTGAGAGACACAGGATAAAAAGACAAACGACTACAAAAGCGATCCTTGCAAAACTGTTTGGTGTAAACCAAGTGAACAACTCATGGGGGAAGAGGGAAAGGAGGAGGGGAAGGGGGGAATGAGGGAGGAGGTAACAAACAGAACAAGAAATGTATCCAATGCCTAATGTATGAAACTGTAACCTCTCTGTACATCAGTTTGACAATAAGAATTAAAAAATATACAAATTAGGTCTTTAGGGGGATATTTGTGTTTATTTGATGTAATTGTATAGTATAGGACTTATTCAATAGTGTGTGATATTAAAGAAGGAATACAATTTAAGTATTTCTAAGGTATATTTTGAATAAAACAAGAGAAGTATACTTCATTCAAATTTTACTAGAATATATATGTGAATAATATTTGTAATATGAATTTGTATAGATAAGTTCATGTATGAACTTATGTATTCACAAACTACATATACACACCATATATTTCCTCCTAAAATTAAATAGCCTCTTGATATTTACAATAATAAATACCTTTCTCTCCTCTTCTTAGGAGTAGGTAGGTGCATGTGCCTTTAGAGAAACATCTGAGGCTTCTAAGTATATACATTTTAATATTTAAAAATTTACAATTATAAATGTATATAAATGTGTATAAATGTGTATAAATGTTATAAATGATTAACTTCTAAAAGTTTTCAAGATTAAGAAATAAAATGGCTGTGTATCAAATAGATTTTCCCCATTTTGAGTGAAGAATTTTCATGTGGCATAATCTTTAGTCTTTGTACATCATGACTTGAATGGTAGGTACTCAAGTACATTCCATCTTCGAGTTTTCCTGTGTTGGGAATTTATTTCTCATGCTATGAGGTGAATCAGTGCACTTTGCATTGATAATAGGAGAATATGTCTACTAAGCATTTCCCTACTGGGGTTTTTATTTTCTTTGATTTCCTGGAGTAGTCTGATCTTTTCCAGATGAGTGGAATTTTAGTTCTTTATTTCCCATTAGCCAAAGACAAACACCAAGCTGTCCAGAAGATCTAGTGCCATTTTAGTCCTCTGTTGAAATTCCTGATGATATGAAATTCTCCAAAGAAGACTTTTTGAGTTTTCCTAATATTAGGACTGACATTTCAGACTAAGCTAGTATATCACAATGCTTTTTTCCCCACTGTAAATATTAATAAACCTTTCTTGCCAAAATAATTAGAGAAGAACAAGATTTTGCTCAATCTCCACCTCAAAATGTTTTCTGATTTATGAAATTTGCTTTTCAGTTTTCACAGGAATTTTGGAAGTTCCATATTTGCCTCTTCAAATAATTCTCTATGCCTCCCAATCACCAGGTAAACAATGATCTGGGTTTTACTTAACTATTTTATTTTTTGTTTGCCTATTTTTAGTATTATATGAATGGGATTGAGCCCTGTATATTTTTGTGTGACCATATCCTGAAATATGATGCTCTTGAGATTCATTCATCACTATGAATTTTATATGTCAGAGAAGCATACTTCTCAGACTAAGGTAAGCTGCTACTCTGTTACCATTTGGAGAAGATTTCATCAAGCTTTTTCATTACTTATTCTTGCTAACTTGTAATTGCTGTGGTTTGTTTTTGTTTTATAGAAGCCAACACTGAGCTCCTGATTAGCTGAGAGGTATTCAGGGCCATCTCTGGCAACCATGACAAACAAATCTCTAAAGTGCCATGTTGACTAGTGATTCAGGCATGCTTCCTTTGATGGGTTAGTTAAGACACTGGGTGAATGTATTCTAAGGCTTTTTATTTTATTTATTTATTTATTTTAGGGAGAAGAAGAGAATGTGAACGAATGGAGCAAATGTGCTTACAGCCTTCTCTGCCCACAAGAGGAGGGTAGTTTTATAAGTTTGGAAGCCAAAACACCCTAGTCCTGATGAGTCAGTTTTTGACAGTTATGAGTGGTAGATGACTGGCATTAAAGCAATGAGGGAGGTAATAGCAGGTTTGCAGCCAGGTTTGAATAAATCATCAACCAGACACAGAATGGTGTCCTGAGAGCAGTGCAGACCCTGTATAGACATGAGTTCTCTACTCACCCCAAGGCTATGAATCTTGGACATTGTAGGAATAATGCAAATTCTTTTTTCACCTTACATTTCCTAATCCCCTTAAAATACATAATATACTTCAAAATTAAATATATTTAGTGTAAAGTTCAATACACATTTTTTAGACTAACACTGCCACTATTGTATATAAAGTATACATGATTACATGGGAGGTGTTCAGTAGCTTTAAAATTAGGGTATATATTTGAATCTTAAATTGAATTGACCTTTTGGATCACATTTGAATGGGTACAACACAACTACTGTGCTACATTCTACAATCTTTTCAGTGATTATATAATTCTTCCAAAATGGTATCATTAAGCTTGTAGGAGGTAGCAGGCATTACAAAAAGCCCATTCAAATTTTGTTAAAACTCTTATAAAAGTGATTTATTTAATTTATACATATAAATAATGTAACCAAAAAGCAGGAAAGGAGTTACTAAAACATAATTCTGTACTAAATTAAAACAGAGTTTTCATTTTGCCTCTTGTATTATGACAGTTGAATAATATATGCTGTACTAAATGGATGTCTGGTAGAAAGAGCAAAGATCAAGAAATGAGTGTTTAGAACAGGAAATTATATGTTAAAAATCTATAAATAACTTAATAAATATATTCTCCCATATGAAAAGCAGAAAATTGCAGTCTACAAAGTAGATTAGCCAAATGGTGCTGTTTTAAAATTACCTTTAGAACAGCACACATTGTCCCTTTGGGTTTCAAAGCTTCTGCCATATAAAACTTCAGGTTTAAAGAAAGGGTTTGTTTCAAAATGTACTAAAAACATTATGTTCTATCTCATTTCATCTCATATTTTGGCGATCCAAATCATCAAACATGAAGTGACTTATATATATCCTATGTCATTCAAGAGGACAGAATGTATACTTCATACAAAGGCAAAATTTATACTTCATGAGGAAATGATAACCAATACCAAACATTCCCAGACTATGTGCCCATAGTCTTAGAGCATTTTCTAATGTCCTGCTACAAATATAGCTCCAAGTTTTCCAGCAGCCATGCAAAGGGGAGAAAACAGGTTATATCAATACAAGTGTTGTGCCTACATTTTTCTGGTTCTGAGAACTGAGGAAAGTTTTTTTTTCCATCTTATATAGTGCACCTGATTGCCTAAAATCGACTTTATTTTCCTGTGAGTACATTTTTGTCATCTTAATGAATAAATACTCTAGAGAGTAGTGGCATTCTCTTTAGCCTCAGGATCAGGTTGACTCATTTTAAAGCCTTAGGAGCCAGAAACATAAGGAAAACAGAATTTGTGTGTGTTTAAGTAATGTTGAAACTGGAAGATCTGAACACAATTCAGTAGCCTGAATAATGCAACTTCATTTCCTCTCATGTAACAGTTCATGGTGAGCATTCCAGATGACCCTGATCTACATTCAGCGATCTTGTTTTTCCTGCACAGCACTCCATCATTACCCATCTCACTTGATAGAATAATGATCTCTTATCCACCGTTTTTATTTCTATGGCTTCATCACTTCAAATCAGCCAGGACTGAAAATATTAAATGGAAAATTACAGAAATGAACAATTCATGTTTCTGACTGTACATCATTTTGAGTAGCATGGTAAAATTTCACACCCTCCGTTTCCACCCCCAGATTGTGAATCATCCCTCTGTCCAGCACAACCACACTCTATGAACCACCTGCCGGTTGGTCACTTAGAAACCATTTCAATTATCAGATCATAGTGTTGTAGGGTTTGAGTTCCAGGACACTTAGATCACAGCCCCAAAGTGCAAAGCAGTGCTTCAAATATGTCAAAGACTAGCTGTACAATTCTTCCTTTCAGTGACAAGTTGAATGTTCTTGGTTTTATAAGAATTTGTTTCTAACGTACATTGAGGGTGATAAGATCTATTGTAAGAACATAACTATTCATGAAATTATGAAGGAGAAAAAAGAAATCTGTGCTATTTTCACTACTTTACTTAAAACTACATAGCCAGAGAATATGGTGGGATTCTTAGTTAAATATAGTAGGTAATCAATTATAGAGCTTTAGGAATCCACTGAAAGTCTTGGGACATACAAACAGATATTCTGTCCACTAGGAAGGGGTAGGATCCAATAATGACACAGGGGAGAGTACTGACCAGGCCAATGTACAGTCCAAGAGGCCTGGAGTTGAGATATTCAACCTCAGTTCATAACCCATAACCAAGAGCTGTCATGTAGCCACCACCACATTCAGAAAGGGTTGGAAAACAACCAAGGGCATTCTCAGGGAATAGAGAACAACTAAACTGGCAGCAACTATCAGCCTTCTCAAAGCAATATTTTTAGGTTTGATCTTGGAGACCTAGCCTTTCAGGAATAGAAGCAAATAAAACTAATTTCTTTAGGTTTTCATATTCACTTTTCCTCTTCATCCCTTCCTTGTTTTCCTTAATGGATTTCCCTACATTCTGCTCTACATTGTTTAATCAAAGCTTGTTCTTTATTAACTTCCTATATCCATTTCATCACAATCTGTGCTAACATTACCTCTAAATTTCTCAAATCTATTTTCCTTCTTCTTTTCTATTACTGCTTTCTTAGGATAGGCCTTTTCTTCCACTTGAACATCATTTTCTCTATATTTTTGTTGGCTACAGTCTTCTCTGTGGTCATTCCACATCCATCCTTATGAACACAGAATCTGTTCCATTCAGGAAATTATGCTGAAGGAACAAAGATAAAGCCCATATGAACCTTGTTCTCAAGAAGCTTTTCAAGATATGGTATACATGTGAAAAACTATACTAATAAGCAAAAGGTTAAAAATACAATTGAAAATGGATTTTTAGAGCAGAACTTCTGGGTAGATTACCTACAGAGGAACTCTGTGCTATCAAAGACTTGCTTATTTCTAGACTTTCTTGGCAATTTGGGAAAGGAGATTTGGGATCAGAACTAAAATCTTTGAGTAAAATAGTAAGTGAAGAGAAGATCCCTGTGCCTGGGTTATGGTTAAAACTGCTGAATCCCTTGGTCTTGCCCTTGAGGATTTGATTTATGTTTCTTGACAGGTTGAGTAGTTATTTGAAAGGTTAAATTTTTGAAAAAGAATTTTCCCATTCCATTTAATGTTAAGTAGCTAAAGTTTCATGAAAAGATTTTCATGCAAGGAGGGAAAAATGTTCAGAAAGACAAAGGAGAAGTAAATCAAGTCATGGAATGCATAGCAGGTCCCAGATGCCCCAGATGCCCTTTGCACAGGAAGAGGAAATCCAGAAACATTCCCCCCCCCCACCCCCGCACCCTGACTTTCTAGGACAGAGTATGAAGACATGGATCCTGGATGGTAAGTTTAATTTTCATGGGAAATATCAATCATTACTTACAAGATTCCCCGACCCCGCATTTGTGATGCTAAACTTATGAGCTCTTAATGAGCTTCCTTAATGGAAGTAGCCACAGAATCATATAGGATATGTTAACTACATGTAAAACAAAGCCAAGCTAAATGACCCTAACCCACAAAAGAACTTATTAATTCACTTAATAAGAAGTCTTGTGGTTGAATGGTGCCAGAATTGGTTAGTTCAATGCCTTAATGATCAAGTAGCCATAGTTTTTAATCCAGTTTTTCCTCACTAAGTCAGCTTCCTTTAAGATGAATGAAGTAGTGCTGAAAAATGTTCTCAGGCAGAGGAGTAGCATGAGATCAGCTGGGCTTTTATCTGAAACATGTATTTGACTAAAACCTAAGAATTAACAGGAACCATAGTGAAGAAGTTATTATGGGGACAGGCATTATGGAGACCTTTATGTGAGACTGAGAAAGGTCTGGATTTGATTCTGCAGACTATTCAGAACAATAGGTATATTTTAGTTAGGGTTGTGATAAGGAGCTGTAAGAAGAGAAATCTATTACTGGATAGTACTTACTGGATAGTGCCTTACTGGAGGCATGAGAGTGGCTTAATCTAGGGGGAAGTTCAGTGCATCAGTTGTTCCACTATGTGAGAATGAAAGTCTGGAGCAGGATTGAAGGGATGACGATGAAGAAAAAGTGTGGACACTAGAACCAGAGATACTAGACAGGATTTGCCCAATGACTGGATGGAGTGGGCTGAGGCACTAGGACAAATGAATGCAATATGAAACAGAAGAGTGGTGTGAGGAATCTTTGCTGAACACACCCTCAATGCAAGGCTGAAGATTTATCATACGGTAGCAATTTGTAATTTGCTTATAGGACACATCAGTGAGAAGAGTTTGATTATTCTGTTGTGTAGTGAAACTGATGCTGAAAGGAGACTTAAAACCTGTGCAAATGATTATGAGTATACAAAATGGACAAGCCAGAATTTTAACTGAGTATTCTCATTTCCAAACACATACTTCATGCACTACATCTCCAGGAGGCAAATCTGTCTTTATTAATTGTGTCTCTTTTTAAAAGGACTTACGTGTGTCATATTGTCCTAGCCAATAGCTTTTCAGCCAGGGTATGCAAAGGGTTTCAGCATCTGGCTCCAATTTGCTTTTCTGCCCTTATCTTTCATTATGATCTTTTGGTATCTTACCATATCAACCCAATGACGAATATTTGGAATTCTCTAAGCATACACACTTTTACTTATTTTTATTTGATCATCATTCTTATTTAATTTTCTTGCTTCCATGATTTCTATTCCTGGATGCATTTCCTCAATTCTTTGTCTGTGGAAATTATTGGTGTCCATTTCCTCTATTGATTCTAACTATTCCCATTTGTTCATTCTCTACTCTTAGGTACTCTCTTTGTGGTTACCTTACAAATAAATCATTATCTTCTCTCTTAATAAAATTGTAAGCTTTTTAAGGGCAGCAACTGGTTCTATCAGCTTTCATCTTCCATGTAGAATACGAAGCGAGAGAAGAGGGATAAAGGAAAGAAAGAAAAAAGGAATGAAAAGCTGATACAGAAAAATTAAAGACAGTAATTTGAAGATAACTTGTAATTATACTGGCAAATTTTACTTTATGTTTATGAAATAATTTATTAAAGAATAGAAATGCTATTTCTCAGCCTTTGAGAAGAGTCATGGGAAAAAACAAATCTAGTGATTGTTTACAAGTTAAATTTACAGAAAAATTATACAAGATATTAAAAGTAGCTGTTTTCTGTAGTCAAAAAATTTAATAGGAAGTGGATTTATAATAGAATATATTTCAGTACAACTTAAAGAAAAACCTAGCCAACATTTTTAAAATTGAAAAGATCCTCAGAAGTCTCTCACAACAAAGCCAGAATATGAAAGAAAATACAATCCCCCCCCTCCAAATAACCCCAAAACAACAACAACCCTAGAGAGCTTTATGAGAGTTGGTAACAATAGGGAAAGAGATTTTTCCCCTACTATGTCATACCACACCATATTCAATTCCTTGCTAGGCCTCTTTTCCTCACTGGGGGCAGTGGTAAAGGCTGAGTAATCATCTTCCTCCCAGGAACAGTCCCTGCCACATGACAAGCATGTATTTGATGCTTGGGTAATAAAATTATATATATATATATATGGGTATACCCATATATATATATATATATATATATATATATATATATATATATATATAATACAAACACAGAGCCTTGACACAAACTAAGGAATCTCCATTTTCTTATATCAGAAATCCCAAAATTTCTGAATATTATTTACTTAGATTCAGAGCCTTAGTAAGCAGGATAGTAAGTGTGGTAAAATTTAGCTTTGTTTGGCCAAAATTAAAACAATACTTAAATATACAATTAAGGATTTTTTGTTTGTTTTTGTTTTTTTTGCCAGTATAGGGGCTTGAACTCAGAGCCTGGGTGTTGTACCTTAGCTTTTTACTATTGGAAGCTGGCTCTCTACCACTTGAACAATACCTTCACTTCTGACTTTTCTCTGGTTATTGGAGATAAAAGTCTCACAAAATCTTCTGCCCTGACTGGCTCTAAACCATGATCCTCGGATATCAGCCTCCTGAGCAACTAGGCTTACAGGCATAAGCCACCAGCTCGTGGCTCAAGTTTTTGTTTTGTACCTCACTGAGAATATTACTTGCCTATAAAGTAGAGACAAGTGCTTGTTACATAGTTCCTGCTTCTTCTCCCTAATGAAATCTAGACTGGGGAGAGATGGCCAAATTACAAGAAATAAAAGTTGAACTACCAACATGTACAGTTGTAGTTCCAACTTCATTAAGAAATCTAATGGAAATGGAGTTTTTTTGTCACAAAATATGAATGAAGCAGAAATTGAGGAGTTCGGGTTTTTTTTTGTGTGTGTGTGGTGTGTGTGTGTGTGTGTGTGTGTGTGTGTGTGTGTGTGTGTGTGTGTGTATGTGTGTGTCTGTTGTGGGACTTGAATTCAGGGACTGTGCCCTGTCCTTGAGTTCTTTTGCTCAAGGTAGCACTCTAGCACTTTGAGCCACAGAACCACTTGCAGTTTTCTGATGGTTAATTGGAGATAAGAGTCTCATCTCATCGACTTTCCTGCCTGGGCTGGGTTTGAACCATGATTCTCAGATCTCAGCCCCCTAAATAGTTAGATTACAGGCATGAGCCACGAGTACCTGGCTCAGGAGTTCAGCTTTTGGTATCAAACTGTTTGTGCATGTAGATCTCTGTAGCCATTTAGCTGCAGTCACACAACATTGTTATGTACATATGTTGCCTGTTGCATTCTGATAGGAATGAATCTTGTCTTCACAGACGATTGCCTTCTTGCAATTTAAACTTTAAGCTTAATTAATGAAAATCTTTGCCTTCTATTAAAAGAGCTTCATGAACTAGCAAAAACATATAGATATTTACATAAATGCATATCTATTCCTGGCTGCCTATTTATCTATCAGCTATCTATATTTGGCTTAATGAAGAGAAAGGCCATTGGGATTCCATCTGGGGTCTCATCTGCACAACAGGACTCTCCCCCATCTCTGTCTCTGTGTCCGTCTTTGTCTCTGCCTCTGTCTCTCTGTCTCTCTTTGTCTCTCATGAGATGGTTTAGAGCTCCCTGAGAGAGTCTTGACTGGAGGTGTTTCTCAGGGAAGAGAAGGCTATGAGGACTCTGTCAGTCTGTCAGGAGCCAGAATTCAATGTGGTTTGATCCCAGATGCAAAAGTCTGCTGGAGCTTTCTTATCTTTTGTTTTTTACTTTTTGACTTTCTCTTCCCTTCCTAGTAAAAATGCATATCAAATAAAAGCAGTAACTCCCCTAATCCTAACCAAATTATGCCTTCTCTTTTTTCTTTTTTCCATACAATATACATTTTAGTTCTCTAGCAATCTTTTAGGTCAGTGCAACTTTGCCCAATGGCTCTGTATTTAACATTGTAGATTGCACATCTGTGTATCTAGTATTAGTTTCCATCTTGGAACTTCACTTCATCACATGCAAATATTAATAAATAAGATATGGCTCCAACTTCCACTGTTGATGATCTTGGAAATAAGTTCTTAACACTGTATTATCAAATCAAAATGCCTTGTATTAATGCCAGAATTAATAATACAGTGATAAGAGCTAATGGAAGACTGTGCATCCCACATATTTCTAGGAGAGTGGGGAGTGGAATTGAGGAAGGATTAGGGTAACGGGAGAGGCTCCTAGTCAAGCCAAATTATTTCAATGCAAGAGCATTGGAGGGTAGACACCATCCAGTGCCCTAGTCATAATCAATGCAACATCATAGGCATAACTGTTGTTAGCAGTATTTCTGACACTCATGGCCCTGGTGTGGGAAGAGCCATCGGAGTGAGAATTTACACAGTTGGCTTCAGTAGGGTTCTGTCCCCAGGAATATGGGTAGATTGTCTTCCCATATACCAATTCAATCAGGCATGAATTCAGAGCACACTTGAATTGCGTCTAAAGTACTTATAATGAATACACCAATTACATTCTTTTGTAAACTAAATTAATACAGATTTAGTATTTTTATTAAAGTGCTTTTTTCTTTGCTAAGGAGAATTCAATCAACTGAGACTTTCTTTTGCAGAAAAATCTGTTTTGCATAAAGCAGCTACATCTAGGAAAAAAGAAAGAGATGGACAGGAAAGAGCTAGCCATGGTTTGGGAGAGAAATCAAGTGAGTAAAGCTAAGGGCATGTGAAGATCAGCAATATTCAGCAATAGCAGCAAAACAGTTTCAATTTTCTGGATTATTAATTCAAATTCACACACACATGCCAGTTAAAATTAAAGGCCTCTTTTTACTGCACTAGTTTAAATTAAAGATTATATTCTGCTCCACAAGTCTGAATTAAATAGCTTATTTTGCACACCAAGCTCTCATTTTAAAGCTAATAAAGAAAAGACATAGCATGTACGTGCAAGCTTGAGACAGGAAGGGTCTAAATTACTACACCTGTTTCACTTGGGAGCTACTTTATTAGTGTTACAAAACTTGGCTTTCAATTTGGCACTCAGAAGCACATTTAGAACAAGCATTTCTTTGTTTTGACAGAGAAGCCATGGTAAATGAATGACGTTTGAGCTAGGTGTGAAATGTGAAGGTACAAAATTAACTGGTAAGGTAATTACTGTTCTAATTCTGCATAAACAAGCATTTTGAAAATCATTAATAGTTCAGGGAAATAATGTTAGTGATTAAATAAGGTGGCTTGCATCACTGAGCACAACTAAGCTCCTTTAATTACATTTGAAAGCAAGGGAAAGCAGCTAATTAAAATTAGCACAAGGTTCTTGAATGACCACCACTGCATTGTTGCTCTAACCTGTATAATTGTGTGTTTATTAATATGTCTTCATTTTCCCTCTTGAGCATTTAACAAAATTATTTAAAATAACTAATAACCTGTAAGGAGTAAATGTGGCTGAATCCAGTTATCAAAATGAATATTACAGGTCTTGCTCAGTCTTGCCATTGATTTTTCCCCCAATGTCCATTAACACAGGTGAGAGTCCATAGTTAAACCCAGTAAAGCAATGTCCTATGTTTTATACCATTGGAGGGTTGGCATTCTAGGTAATGGTTAGAAGATATTTCCTTTATAGGATTCTGGCTAAAATAGTAATTTTCCCTTTAAGGGAAACAGAAAGGTACTGTGGATTTGAAAGTTTCACTTGTTGACTGTGTGTCTAGTGTGATTCATTCATTCATGTATTTATTTCATCCATTTATTCACTGGAACTGTTCAGTGTAATTATCCATGAATTTAATTCATTCAGTTTTCATAAATATCTTTTGTTTTCAGTAAGTTTTAATACTATTCCTGGAGGTGTGTAGAAAAATAAAAAGAGATGATCCCAGATAGTATCAGCTGCATAATTTGTGTGGCTCCACACAAAATTAAATACAAGATCTCTTGTGTAATGACAGCAAGATGAGAGCATTGAGCCAAGCACCGGATCCTTATGAGATGCCGCACAATGCAACTTGCGCGCCCATGAACCTCAACTCCACAAGTTCACCAAGTTTTATGGATAAAACAGAAACAAGAAGTAGCAAGAAGATGTGTTTCTTGTGCATGGTGGTTAGGGGAGGAGCAGATAAAATGATTGGTCAACCTCCTTTCAAGGCTCTCCCCGGTGCTGGTTATAGCACGATTAGATGAATCACTGCTTGCTTCCAGCCAGCATGCCCACTACCAGATTATTAGTCAGTCTTCAACCTCCCAAAGACAATGATTTATTTTTTATAATTATATAATAATCATATAATAATTATATAATCATAAAGGCAATCATATATTTTTTTATAATTTAGTGTTTCTCTAGACCTAGGAATTCAGTAAAATAATTTTAAAAATGTCAACTGTTGAGGAAACAATATAATTTATCATCAATTATAATTTTAGCTTACAGTTTTAAAAATTGTATTATATATTAGGCATTGTTCTAAGTGCTATATGTGGATGATTTCATTTAATGTTCAAACTCTGTGAAGTTGTAGATATAGTCATTATCCACATTTTACGGATGATGAAGTCATAGAAGAACAATGTAACTGACTTGTTCAAGAACTAATAGACAGGACAGGTATTTGAACTCGATGACTTGATTTGAAAGCCTGTGTTCTCAACCACTATGTTAAAGGATTGTGTTGGGACAAATATGACTTCTATGGCTATTTGGCCTTTTCCTACATTTCAGTTTGGATCATTTGAGAATCCAAAATATTTTTTGCATGTCAATCAGATAATTTTGGATACATGCAAATTCAGAAGACAAAATGACAATTCCCTTTCAATTTGAGGAAAATCATTGTGCCAGTGTTTGTACTGGAAGGATTATGATAGTATCTTCCTATAAAGTGGTCCTGTGGGTATAAATACTACTTTCTGCTCTGACAATACTGATATAGACCCAATACTTCAGATTTCTTCTCCAGACAAAAGATCTAACCACAGGCATTGTCATATCTACAACAAAGGTTACAAGATTCTGTAATGGGTTCTACTCATGAACTCTGAGTGTGCAGAAAGTCCACAATAATGTACTAATGTTGTGAGAAGAATCTTCATTGCCACCGTAACTACTAGAAATTTTTGTTTGAACAAGACTGGTTGTAAGACTTATATGCTAAGAACAAAAGAATCCTGGAGTGACATAATAAACTTGCCTTTTGCTTTAGGGGAACATATCCATATGTACTATAAAAAGATGCTTTAAAAAAGGCTTTCATTATCTCCTTTTTATACTTATAAGGAAAGTTATTTCTGCAGTCTCATTCTCTATTTCCTTCCTTCCCTTCCCTCCCATCCTCCCTTCCTTCCTTCCTTCCTTCCTTCTTTCCTTCCTTCCTTCCTTCCTATTACCCAAAATCTCTCCCCTCTCTTTTCCTCCTCTTCCCTCCTCTCTCTTTCCTCTCCTACTCTCCTTTCCTTTCCTCTGCCTTCATTTTCTTTCCTTTGCTTTTCAGATGTGTGGGATGTACAAAATGAACCAAAATTAGCTACAGCAAAAAGAGCTGGAGACATGGCTCAATAGTATATGACTTGCTTAGCAAGCATGAGGCTTTGAATTTAACCCTCAGTATTGGGGAAAAGAAAAGCAAATTGATAAAACTACGGGGGAGGTGTATTTGGGCACATCTTTAATTTAACTCAGGAAATAGAAATTGGGAGGATCATGATTGGAGTTCAAACTGTGCCACAAACAAGCTGAGCATGGTAGTTTATCCTTAAACTTCCAGTTAGGAGGACTGTGCTGTAAGGCTAGCCTAGAAAAAAAATGTATGAGAGCCTACATAAAAAAAATATATAAAGTACATGTCTAGGATAGTCCTAGTAGAAGATCACAATAGCTGAATAGCTATGCCCGTATGAACACATAAGATGATGCTAAGCAAAATGAACTTCAAGTTATGTAAACAAGGGTATATCACTGTTGTAGTTATTTTCAACATGCCATGTGAAACTGTGCCCTTCTTTTCTTTTCTTTTTTTTCATATTGCCTTCTTGTGGTTTTACCCCTGACATCACTGTAACTGATTTTAGTACCCTGGATATTGTATATACGTGTATTGGAACCAGGGAAGGGAAAGGGAATACCAAAACTGGGAGACAAAAGATAATAAGACAAACCAATACAATAGCAATACTTACAAAACTGTATGGTGTAAACCAACTGTACAACTCATGGGAGGGGGGAAATGAGGAGGGAGAAGGCGGGGGGAAAATGAGGGAGGAGGTAACAAGTTGGATAAGAAATGTGTTCACTGCATTACATATGAAACTGTAACCCCTTTGTACTTCACTTTGACAATAAAGAAAAAAAAGGTAAGGCATGCCAGGCACCAGTGCCTTATGCCTTTAATTCTAGCTATTTAGGAGGCTGAGATCCATTGATCACAGTTTGTAGCCAGCCCCAGCAGGAAAATCAATGAGACTCTTTTCTCTAATAAACTACTGAAAAAGTCAGAAGTGGAGCTGTATTCTAGTGGTAGAGCTAGCCTAGAGTCAATTAAGCTCAGGGACAGTGTGCTCAAGCCCTGAGTTCAAACCTCAAGACTGGCACTGATGATGATAATGATGATGATGATGATGATGATGATGATGATGATGATGATGATGATACTAATAGTAACAATAATGAAAGGTAAAATTATTGGGGTCATGGCTCAAGTAGTAGAGGGTAGGCCTATGCCAGAACTGAGAAAAAAAAAGAAAAAATATAATTGAGACAACTCTTCAATTTTATCGAATTGATGTGACTACTGAGTAGCATAGCTAGAGAGTTTAAGCTCTTTATGCATATCTTATGCCTAGTATCCTATAATCTGAACTAATTTTCACTTATATTTAATTAACTTTATTACCTGGAAGTATCTTCTTTCATATATTACTTACTTGCCAATTCATTTCATTTTCCCCTTGGGCATGCACTATTGTAGATTTCTCAAAAGTATTTATTTCTTCCAGTTTTAAATGTATATGTTTCTCCACATTTTCTAACTTTCTATAACTTTCCCATATGTCTGAAATAAGGTCAATTTTCTATACTTTAATTTTGTATTCTCTGCAATTTATCCTTATTTTCTAGTCTATGTCTCAATATGGCCTAAATATATAATATAATCTTACCAAATGGATTTGCTTGCTTCCCCCATTACACAATCTACTTGGCCATAATTTTTTTAGCTGTGTGATTCATCTACTTATTTTTTGAATAAATATTAATCATATGCTAATTCTGAGTTCTTTCTATCATCCCTGTGAAGTATTTTCTAATTGCCCTAATTCACAATCTCATCTCCTGAATTTTTTAAGCTACTTGAAATATCTATTTATTTGATGACTATTTATCTGATATACCTATTTATTTGATATGTATGCCTTTTGTAAAATACCTTATATCTGTGTTGAATGAATGAATGAATGTACATATCATTTTATGTGTAAGTTCTCCAAATGTGTCTGAAACATTATAAAAATATGGAATCACATATAATTATCAAGCCCTACCACATGTCAAGAATTGTGTTAAGCTCTCAGAATACTAAGACAAACAGATGGGATTACACAAAGCTTAAATATGTTTAAGGGAGAAATGGGAAGTTCAATAGACTATAAAACCCAATGAGAGAAGGTCTTTTGGCACAATAATATTTACGATGACAAAAGAACACAATACGACTTCTTCCCAGGAACATAATGACCAGAGCTTTTCACAGAGCAGGAAACATCCCTTGGAGAAAGGCATGAGGAGTGAGACTTCACCTGGTGAAGAATTGGAAGAACATTCCAGATAGAAGAAACTCCAGGAGCAAAGACTTAAGAACAATGAATGACTGAACATGTTTAGGGTTTGGCAAACAGCATGGGCCAGTCAGAGCTTGAGGGAGAAAGGAAAGCAGATGAGAGGGAAAGGAAGTCTGGACCTAGCTGTGCAGGATCCTAAGAAACTTGGATTTTACCCACCACAGGGATGCTTTCAAGACTTGAGGGTAGAAGTGGCATACCAGAAACTAAGCTTCTGAAAAGTTTATTCTAAATGCATACATGATTTCATGTGTGGAAGGCCAGGAACAGAGAAATCTGCTTAGCTTTAATTTTAACTTCAGGCAATGAATATTGAGACCTTAAATCCAGGATATAACAGTGGGATGGAATCAAGGTACATGTCAAATATAGACTACTTAGATTCTAAAGATGATGCGTTACTAGTACTGTATTGTCAATTACTTTTCTCTCTAATCTTAGTGATGGACTGTAGGCTTGTAGTCATCCCATATCATCTACTTCTCTATGTCCCAAAGTGCCCAGTTTTGTTTTGTTTTTTTTTGAGTCTCTGGACAAAGGAGGGTGAATTACAAAGGTAGATAGGATAGCAAAGATTTCAGCGGGCCAAAATAAGGTTAAAGCTGAGATCATTTTCCTCTCTAGGCTCCCCATTTGAATCAGCTCTAATTTGGTCCATAAAGACCCAATGGAATACATTACAGAATTCTTCTCACTGCATTATCTCATTGTATTTCAGTGAGGTCTCTGTCTCAAATTTTGCAGGTAAGTCATATTTCACCAAAGGAAATTTCTTGGATAATTCATGGTCAATCGTGCAGACATAATTTTCATTCCTGTGACAACTGTGGTAGGTTCACATTCCGGGAACCTGGGACGAGGATGGTGGGGGAGGAGCAGGAGTGGGAATCTAGGAACAGAGTTTGATTTGGTGTTGTTGCCATCCTGATACTCTCCATCCCAGAGTACTTACTTCATTTTAAATCTCAATATCTCATTCCATTAGCGTTGGGATTTTTTTTAGAGGTGCCCAGTCCTTAACCTATTCTCCATTTCAACCATGTTCACTTTGAGAACACAGAGCCAGCAAATTACTTAAAACAGCGAAGTGTCATGATTCAATAGTCATAACTTTTCTTCCTATTAATAATGGTTTTCCCCTGAATCATATCTACATGTCAATCACATCAATAGACTAGAAAAATGATGTTTGGCAATGTTACAAAACACAGACATCTTAGAACCTGGATATTTCCTATTTTTTAAATCTTTAATACTGAGCTGAAATCCACAATAAATCTAAAAAATAATCAATAAGGATATATTATATTCTGTTAAAATTTAGTGTAAATCATTCAGGTTTTTTTTGTTTTTTTACAAATTTTGACCCTACAGTGGTCTAGACAGGTGAATTATAAATTCGGTGTTTTTGAAACATATATATTTTTAATTAATTCATGATATAATACAACAATAAATACAACCAAGAATAAAATGCTAATTTATATTTTATATTTAGGTATAATCAAGTCAGGTTTAAACAGACACTTGATTCAGCATTTATATCTCGGATGCAAAAGGATCCAATGAATAATAATTTACATACATATACATTTTAAGCAGTTAAAATCAGTGGAATCACATATAGGTTTGCATGGAAAGGTAAGGGAACACTAGAGAACAAATCGATTGTGGGATATAAAATCTTAGCGAATTGACATGCTATTTAAGAGAGGTATAAATTACAGCTCTGTATTTAAGTGTCTATTAGCACAATGTACTCCTGTCAGTAACATTCATACATGTCAAATTCCATAGGTACTTTAAAAATCTGTTCTGGATGAAGGATGTTGAGGAATATCTAGAAAGGGTTGGTGAATAAGTCGGGTCTTTCAGAGGAAAGATTTTTTGAAGTCACTTGACTTTTCTCCTGCCTGTAGATGACCTGACATTTCTTCTTTGTTTTTTTTCTTTGTTTACCTATTAAAAAATAAAAAGTATACCATCATGGTAAAAAGGTATATGTAAAAATGAGTATCTCATCTCTGCTACATAGTAACTCTGAGAAAATGTTATCTATCATTACTATTAGGCAAGAGTCCCATATTCACGTTGATGACATTGTCTTGGGTTTCTTCTTGGTTTTGAGAACCTCTATCTGGGTTTATTGGATCAGGTTTTTTTACTCTTTTTTCATTTTGTCTTGTTTTGTTTACATGGTTGTCTGGTTCCCTTTGCTTTGCCATGTGGCTATGGACTTCAACTTAAACTCAGAATCATCTTCCCTCATTTGGTCAGATTGGCCCTGCCATCCTCCAGTTGCAGTAACTCCAAACCCTCCACTGATCTTAGACTCCTGAACATTCTCTTTTCTCACATCAGACTCATATTCAGGTTCAAAAATGCTTTTTAATTTTTAATTCTATCTTTGCTATGTATCATCAGGTCCTTTTTGATCCTATTTCTACAACTCTATTCCTGGCCCCCATACTACCAGGGCTTCTTGCTTCCTCTTCCCATTCCTCCTGCAGATGCTGAATTAACTTTTTAACACGGTAAATTTTGTCATTCCTTCTTTTTAATAAAAAAATTGATTGCTCAAGAGTAGAAACATTTTGCCTGACGTTTAGCACTATCAACTCCTCATCAAGTACATTTCTCGTGACAACTTGACTTTTATGTCTTCACCAAATACTAAGATTCCATAGCATCATATGTCAGATTCTGTAAGAGAGAGTTGTAGGCATAATGATTAAACTCTTATTCATACTTTCTATTTGCAAGAAGTGTGTGTGTGTGTGTGTGTGTGTGTGTGTGTGTGTCTGTGATGGTACTAGAGCTTGAACTCAGGGCCTGGGTCCCTCAGCTTTTTTTCTCATGGCTAGTGCTATACCTCTTGACCAACATCTCCACATCTGGCTTTTTGGTGGTTGAGATTTAAGATTCCAGACTTTTTTTCTCAAACTGGTTTCGAAATACAATCTTTAGATTTCAGCCTCCTGAGTAGCAAGCTCTACAGATATAAGTTACCAACACTCAGTTAAAAAAGTTTTCTTGACTTCCTTTTTTTTCTGTATTTTAAAGACTCCCCCTTCCTATTGACCTTATCTTTAGTTTCCTTTACCTCCTGCAGAAAGTTCTTTGGCCTTCCAGCAGTCTCTCTGAGAACAAGATTGATGCTGAATTCAAGGAAATGTGGCCGCTGGTTGCATTTGCTTTTATTCTCAATTTACTTCTCTTCAAAATAACTGGTTGAGAGCAACAAGCATCTCTCTTCTCTGCTTCAATGATACTCTGCCAAATGCATTACCTTTGCAAGAGTCTCATGAGAACAGAAAGGAAAAGGCACAATAAATTGCTTGATTTCTGTGGACTTCTGTTTTGTTTGTTTGTTTGTTTGTTTGTTTTTGGTGGGGGGTGTCTGAGAATACAAGTAAAATCTCATTATGATTGTTTGGCATTCAGCTCAACTTTCCTGTATGAGTAAAAATAAACTGAAAGTTTAAACAGCTATTGAATTCGGGATCCATTACTGAATATTACATTTCATGTATGAGCCTTGCTACATGTGGTAGGAGAATACTGAGATGCTAAGAGGGCACTTTTAGCTTCTGTTCTCCTAGAGACAAGGCTAAGATAATGAGTTTGTGGAGGAAAGAGGTGTTTTTCAAAAGCCAGTATCTGTTTAAGTCCCTACATGCTGTTACCCAATTGCAACCTAGTATCTTGTGGTGAGTGCTTGTTGTGAACCATGATTGGTGGGAAAATTGGGGGGGGGGGGGGCGATATTGAGTTCTAGGTTAATCTGGATTACACAGTGCAATTTAGACTCAAGAAAATGCAAATAAACAGCAAATAAAAATTAAAAAAGAGCCAGATGCTGGTGTCTCACACCTATAATCCTAGCTACTCAGGAGGCTGAGGTCTGAGGATCATGGTTCAGAGACACCTTGGGCAGCAAAGTCTGTGAGGCTCTTATCTCCAAAACTACTCAGAAAAAGCTGGAAGTGGTTCTGTGGCTCAAGTGATAGACTGCTAGCCTTGAGCACAGAGAGGCTCAGGGACAGAGCCCAGGCTTTAAGTTCAAGCCTCAGGACCAGCAAAAAAGAAAAGGAAACTGGGCATCAGTTGGCTTATGCTTGTAAAGTAAGCTGTGCAAGAGGTTGAGATGTAAGCATAACAGTTCGAAGCTGTCCTGGGCAGAAAAATCCATGAGACTCTAATCTACTATTAACCACCAAATAGCCAGATGTGGAGATGAGGCTCAAGTGGTAGAGGACTAATCTTGAGGGAAAAAAAATAAAGAACTCAGGATCAGCACCCAGGCCCTGAGTTCAGATCCCAGGACCGGAACCAAAAGAAACAAACTACCACCACCACCACCAAAACTCCTAGTAAACAAAACCAAACCTCTATCATGTATACAATGCCATTCTTCCAGACTATGTTAAATATTTTACTTTGACTTGCTAGAACTTTCAAAAGTGCCTTCCTATTTTTAAAAAAGATTAACTTTATTGTCAAGGTGATGTACAGAGTTACATACATGAGGTAGTAAGTACATTTCTTGTCAAACTTGTTACCTCCTCCTTCATTTTTCTCCCACTTTCCTTCCCTCCCAAGTCCCTTTATAAAAAAAATTTCTTTTTATTATCAAGGTTATGTACAGAGGAGTTACAGTTACATATATAAGATTGTGAATACATTTCTTGTCATACTTGTTAACCCCTCCCTGGTTTTTCTCCAACCTTCCATCTTCTCCAATTTATTTATGTGATAAGTAATTGTTAATAACAATAGAATTCAAAGAATTAAAATAGTTTGGGAGTAAGATTTGTCTTTGATTAAGAATTTGAAATCATTATAAAGATGAAGTAAAAATTTCAATAATTGTGAAATGAAATATAGGAAAGATAACTATAAAATGTTTTGGAAAAATACAAATCTGCATTTAGATTATTTTGAAATTGCCTTCAACAAGTATCTCTCATATGTGGAATGTAGATCTAAATTTAAAAAAGGAAAAGAATTCCTTGTGTGTAAAACAGTGACTGTTTATGGGTGAGAACCAGAAGGAGCAGGGTGAGTGAAAGGAGAAAGAAAGATATGTATTCTATATATTGAATAATGAAACCTATTGCAGGTAGTAGGTTAGAGATATGTAAAAGGTGATCATGGATATAATTTTGATCAATGTACCTTATGTGCATGCATGGAAACATTACAATGAAATATTTTTGTTCAATTAATGCATGCTAATAAAAATAGTCTTTAAGATTTTTCTGTCCCTCACTTAACTCTACATCAAAATATTGATAAATGACATATATTAATGGTGTGACACTAAAACATGATAAATTGTATAGGACTCTAGGCATTCACACCCAGACCAAAGGAGGATACTCTTAGTAGAGGAACACAAAGGCACAATGCCTACATGCATCAGACTATATAAAATAATATTTAATGATCTCCAGGAAATGAAAACAATTGGTTTTTGCTTCCCTGCTATTTTTCTTTCCTTTTGCCTTATTTGTTCATTTATCTGGTTTTGAAAGGACAAATGATGGGGCACAGAAATAGAGGGACAAAGGGTGAACCAATGAAGCAGTGATACTCCCTAGACATTATGTTGAAAATGAACTACACAATTTGTGGGTGGGACAGTGGGGGAAAACTGGGAAACAGAGAGGGAAGGAGTGACATAGTCTAAAGGAAAAAATGTGCTCTTTACCTGACTTATGTAATTGTAACCCCTCTGTACATCACCTTTATAATAACAATAAATCTTATTCAAAACTAAAAGAAAATTTAAAATGGTGTGAATGAAAATTCTGTTCTTTAAATTATATTTTTGTTTTGGTGTTTAAGTGCCATTGTAAGTTAACCAATAATATAGATTGCAAGCTGAACTGAATGAATGATGAGCTCCTACTGTACTAACAAAGAGCTATGATGAAAATGTGCAAGCTAATCCCTAGAATAAGGGAACATGCTCACTGAGATGGTGGGGAAAGGCCTTTGCTAGCCCTGTCCTCAAGAACTTCACTTGATGGTTCTTGTCCTTGCTTTAACATTCAGTGCTACCTCTCCTGTTGCTGAAACTTCATCCATATTTCTCTATCTACATTACTTGAATCACTAACACACCTCTTTTCCCTTGGCTGATGCTGAATTACAACAGGTCAAACAGAGATGTCTCACTCTTCTTGGAGCTCTGCTGATCTCCTCAGATGTGAATTGGCTCCTAGGTTTCCTCTAATACATAAGCAGGTCTACAGAACACTGCTCCTCCTTGTACTAAGCTTTGTGAAGCCCTGGGTCCCCGTAAATTTTCTTCCTCTCTGTTTCTCCAACATCCGACATAGCCATCAAGTTTGTATTTACTGAAATAAGGCATTTAGCATAGGAAGATAGCCTCTAAATGAAAGAGAGGGTATATATAGTTAAGTGAACAGAACAAATAAAGATTTAACTTTTTGAATAACTTTCAGTAGTATTGTATAACTTAACTTCTGTATGACATAGGGGAATCCTATTTTTTTTTTTTTTTGCAGAAACTACTGAGCAAGCTGTGAGGGAGGTGAGGGAGAAGAGTAAATATAGTGAGGGAAAAGACAAAATTTTTCCTGAGGTGAGATCAAGAGGAAGGAAGTAGAGATACGACAAGGGCAGATAATATACACAGTAAACACCTTATGGGTCTATAGTTGTTGCTGTCAAGGAAAAAGCTTGCTGTTCTTGTTATTAATTTTTTGAATTTTTTAAATTAATTTTAAGTAGTTGTACAAAAGAGTTGACATTCACCAAAGATAATTTATTCTTTTTAAGTCCATAGGTTTTCATTGTCATGGTTATAGTTTGTTTGTTTCTAGATTCATTAAGAGGCCAGTTGCTGTTAGCTCACACCTGTAATCCTAGCTACTCAGGAGGCTAAAATCTGAGGACTGAGTTCAAAGCCAGCTTGGACAGGAAAGTTAATGAGACTCTTATCTTCAAATAACCGTCAAAAAGCCAAAAGTGGAGGTTTGGTTTAAGTGTTAGAGTGCCAACTTTGAGCAAAAAAAGGTTAGAGACAGTCTCCAGGCCTCAGGACCAGTACAAAGAAAGAGAGAAATAAAAAAAGGAAAAAAGAAAGGAGGAGGGGAGGAGAAAGAAAGAAAGATTTACTAAGGGCAGAAAGTATAAACAGGAAAAATGTATGCATTCATACATACTTTTAATTAAAACAGGGTTTTTAGGAAACCATGTTGTAAAGTGCCAAGACTTCAGATTTGAACATTTTTAAATTGGACATTTTTATCTCCAATCAGTTAACCTAAAATGTAAACTCTATGCAGAGAAAAATAATGTTCTGGATTATATTATGATTTTTCCATATATGGAAAATACCTATGAATAACAAAGTAGAAAGAATAAGTTTTTAGAACTACTAAAGCTATTTGTTATATATTAGAATTTAGTATAAAATGGAGCCAATCATGGCCTTGTATCTGAGGGGCTTCATTTGGTGATGTACTAATGCATTGTTCCATTTGTAAGGAAATGGAAGGACTTGGAAAAAGTTATACTAAGTGAAGTGAGCCAGACCCAAAGAAACATGGACTCTATGGCCTCCCTTATTGGGAATAATTAGTACAGGTTTAGGCAAGCCATAGCAGAGCATCACAAGGCCCAATAGCTATACCCTTAGAAACACATAAGATGATGCGAAATGAAATGAACTCCATGATATGGAAACAAGTGATATATCACAGTTATAACTACTTTCAACGTCCTATGTGTATGTGTAGTTTCTATTATTGATGATGTTTTGTATCACCTTCCTATGTTTGTACCTACACTATCTCTGTAATCTTATCTGAGTATATTGGAAACCGTGTTTACTGGTATTGGAAGTAGGAAATTCAAAGGGAATACCAAATTCGAGAGACACAGGGTAAAAAAAGAGAAATAACTACAAAAGCAATACTTGCAAAACTGTTTGGTGTAAGTGAACTGAACAACTGGGGGGGGAGGGAAAGGGGGGGAGGGAGGGGGGCATGAGGGACAAGGCAACAAACAGTACAAGAAATGTATCCAATGCCCAACGTATAATACTGTAACCTCTCTGTACGTCAGTTTGATAATAAAAATTTGAGAAAAAAAAAAAAGAGCCATGTCTAAGAACATCTCTTTGCAGGGATCTTCAGAAAAAGCCTCATGTGCAGACTCCTTGGCATCATCTACAATTCACTCCCACTTTCATCACCTGTGCCTGGGATCATCTGGGGAACTCATGTGAAATGCAGCCTTCCCAGGATATGTTTAAACTAGCAAGAGTTGTGATAGTCTATATTTCTTGTGATATTCTATGTGTCTGTTGAAACCATATCATTTCTTGGTGTGATGGTCTTAATTTGGTATACAGACAATTTATAAAGCTTTTTATCAATGTCCATGGCCAATAAAGCAGATTATTTTCAGACCTCTGAAGTACTTTGACTTGTAAAACCTTATGGACATACATTTTGTACTATTTGGAACTATAATTTCACAGGACTCATATATGCAAGTTTCTTCCTCTGGCCTCCCCTAGATAAGAAAAAAAAGTTTTAGGGAGAAGCATTTCTCTGCTGGAATGGGGAAAGATAGAGGCAGATTGGTACCTTTTTAATGTGTCTGTTCTCATGAAAGCCCTGATGTTAGAGGACACTGACTAGTGACAAACAGTGCAATTTTCTTTGTATGTGAACTAGAGCATTTCAGCTAAAAGCTTAAAGGAGCTTACAGGTAAGATGCCATGGTAAGAGGTTCTCCCCTGAAAGAATACAACTTAATAAATGTGCAGTGGCTCCATTTGGACCCCTACCTGTCTAGAAATACAAAATCACAGTCTGTCTGCTGCCTTCCACTCCTGCCTGTGCACACACAAGCTGACCCCCTCTGAGGTTTACTGGAGTGTATTTCATTAGAACCTCTTCGTGGCATGGTGAACCTGATTGTAATGAATGGGCTGAACTCTGAAAGCACTGGCCACTGACCTCCCATCTGCTGATATCCTAAATCAGGCCATTAGAGGATTCCACAAGAAAGAGCATGCTGTTTATAGGTTAATTTATCTCTCATTTGGTTCAACTAGATGTGTGCTTATAAAAGTCCTCTAATTGAATCTTATAGATGCCACGGAGAGGCTTCCATTTTAAGGAAGCCTTTGAAATAAATACAGTCAGTTCTCAGTTATCTATGATAATGGGCACTAGGCAGCCCAGCCAACACAGAAGGGCTCCTCTGTTCTCATTTGTGTGATTACTTTTAAACTGCCACCCCATCAAATAGTAAACATGAACTTCTAATATGGCTGATGCTCATCTATTTCTCCATTTATTCTGTCTGATGTTTTCACTTGATCGCTGTAAGCAAACAAAAGAAGCCCAATGCCTGATGACTCTTTTAAAAATACCAGGATGTCCAAATTCACTTGATAAATGGCACAGTGCCATTAGGAAATATAGACATTCCTAGTTGCTTACCACATACTCATCTAACAGCAGCCTGAGACCCAATAATAACTTAAGTGACAACTTCTATTCACAGAGTATTCATCCAGTGCAACATATGGGGTTAAATCTTAGCATGCAATTGTGTGGTCTTCATGAAAAATCAAAGATGTTTGGCACAATTGCTATCTTTATTTTGTATCAGGTAAGCAAGTTCAAAACTTGACTTACCTGTCATGCTAGTAAGAACCTGGTGGGAACTGAGAGCTGGCATGTCTCACTTTAAAACTCTTTTTCTCTGCCCACCGAACTGGCTTCCCACCTTTTCCCCCTCCCAGTATATGAGACTTTTAGCACTCATTCTCCATGAGACTATGACATGCCCTTGCCTGAAGTCCTTTCGCTTCTCCACCCCTTTTCTGTGTCCACATCTGAATTCACCACCTTTTGAAGTTAGGTTACCTCTTCTCTACAAGTTCCTGGCACTAAAATACCATGAAAAAATCCATGTAAATTCTCTGTCTTCAATTACAAACATGATAATCTATACTATTAAGTCTGAGAAAATTGTATTTTTTAGGCCTTTCAAATGATCTATGTGGCTTTGATTTTTTTGGTCAGATCTAATATGCAAATAGTTTTCTATTTTTTAATTCCCTTTTGGTTTTGTGGTGCTGGTCCTGGGGCTTGGCCTCAGAGTTTGAGAGTGCTGTTCCTTGAGCTACTTTAGCTTAACTAGTACACTACCACTTAAGCCACAGCTCCACTTCTGGCTTTTTTGGTAGTTTAGTGGAGAAAAGAGTCTCAAAGACTTTCCTACCCAGGTTGGCTTTGAATCATGATCCTCAGATATCAGCTTCATGAATAGCTAGGATTACAGGCCTGAGTCATCTGTGCCTGGAATTTTTTCCTTTTTTTTTTTTTAATGATGCTTCCACTCCAGGAGACATTTGTGTTACTGATTTAGAAAACAATTGTGATGAATAAAGAACATCCTAATCACCTAGAATGAGCATGCCTTGGCATGAAACTGTCCTGTGCACCTTGCCACACTCAATTTCCAAATATTGAAGGTCTGTGCCTCTAGTACTTAGTTAATTCATTTATCACCTACCTTTAAGGGATAATTGTAGGTGCATAATTTTAGCAACATCATTATGCCTGTTGATATAATCCAGAGCTGACACAGTATTGCAGATCCTGATTATATGTTCAATTAACTGCCGCATGTTGTCGACACCTCTCATCCACAGGATTTCTTCTGTGGGATACTTGCAATAATTTATAACAAAAATAGTCCTACCAGGAATCGTCATAGCGACCAAATGGCTTTACTGGTTTGCAGGCAAAAGTGACAGGGAAGTTTTGTTTCCCAGTTTGCACTTTAGGTTTAGAGAGCATTCAGAGTTAGACTATCTGATTTGGGGTCTGAGTTCTATGTAACTTTGGAAGAGTTGGTAAGGTTGGTCAGGAATTATTTTATGTGGACATAAATACAAATGCATGTGGGTCACCTAATTATACAAGATTAGTGTGAGGTTCACTGGGGACCATATATTTGAATGTACTCTTAAAATGGAGGGATATGTGACATGTGATCACCTAGTCATGACATGTCATTTGTGTGTGTGTGTGTGTGTGTGTGTGTGTGTGTGTGTGTGTACTACAGCATGAACTCAAGGCTTAGCTTTTTGCTTTTTCATTCAAGGCTGGTTCTCTACTATTTGAGCCACAGCTCAACTTATGGTTTTCTCCTGGCTACCTGGAGGTAAGCATCTCACAGACTTTCCTGTCTTTCAAACTGCAATCCTGAGATCTCAGCCTCCTAATTAGTTAGGTGTGAACTATGTGTGTCTGGTGACATGCTGTGTCTGTACACACAGGAACTTCAATTTCTCCTTACATCTATGCAATTGAACATTTTATCTGTATATTAACAATAGAAAACTGCTGTTTTTTTCACATTTTAATATATATATATATAAATTACTAAATAAATAGGCAGTATCTCACACTTCTAAATGGGATAATCCTTTAACTTTTGGAAACATGGTTGCTGAGTTTCTTTTGAGGAATAACATGGTCTAGTCTTTATGCATTAGGGTTGTAAAATTATACATTCTGTTGCTGTTCTATGATGTTTTGTGTTGGAGACAGCATTTTTACAATCAAGATTTTGCATCCACACGGGGGCATTTTAGAATAATTTCTCACCTTGCATTTAGGAACACAAAAGCCTTTTTATTAGCTAGCAAGCTCCTTCTCCCCAGAAAAATCTGCCCATTCCCCCCTCCCCCATTGTACTGGTATAGTCATTAGGTTTAAATCTTTGGTTTGTTTATTATGAGTAAAAACATTTAGTTCAAGACATTAAACTAATATTCATGTATCTCACAGTGTAAAGGGAAGAGGACTACAAAGGCACAGAGAAGTAGCAGGTTTGTAAAGTGCGTTGTAGCAATTAATAAAAGCCTTCTTGATGAGTGAACAAGTTAAGAAAAGATTTAATCTCTGTGAGGTAACAGCCCCATACCAAGGCATTTAACTTGATGAGTTAAATGCCCTTTCTTGCTGACTTGGATGGTATCTCGATTAAGGGTACAAACTGCACTGGTGACATGAAGATGGGCACAGCCTGCCCATTTGTGACATGAAGGCAATTGGTCATGATTTTCTGCAAGCTCCTGCTTGCATATGCTCAGTACAAGGAGGTCCGTGGAGGGGCTATGGATAAGACTTCTTTCTTTCCTCTCCATCTAGATTTTTTTCATAGCATCTCTTTCCTTTAACTGAAACCTGATATTTTAATCTGATGCAGTCTCTGTGCAGAGCTATGCAAAAGAACAAAGCCCTATGGGCCTTGTCTTGGAGACCTTCAATCTTTAGGGGACTCTTCAGTCTATAAAAATACAAGAACTATTGGAAGTAGAACAATAGCATTAATTTATTCTATAAATAATTATTGTGTGTCTACAATGTGCCAATTACCCATACTACAGAAATGACAAGCTGTACAGTCTATTTTCCTTGCCTGTGTATTTCTCAGTGGCCTGTTGGATTCTACCTCTTTCATGTCTCAGTTGAAGTGCTCCCTTTCTGCCCTCTCAGCACAAACTCTTCAAATTTCTATAGTCTTCTGTGCTCTGTCTTTTACTACATGTATGATTCCTGTGATTACTAGTACCATGACATTCTTCCCTAATCCTCTCTGACATCTGAGCTTAGGAGTTATGGGTGCTAGAACCCTGGAACATAGTTGAATATCTAGCATGTAGTAGATCCTCAGTAAGTGCTGGTTGAATGAATGAATGAATATCCAGCATAGAGTCCAATTAATTCACCTTTTGATACACCGTTGTGAAAAGGCTATTATACATTTGTATGAGAGATATATAGCCATCCTTGAAATCTAATGAGCTTTGAAATAATCACTGAAGTTTCCTACCTAGGATTTTTCCTGTAATCTCTGCATAAAAGATCTTTTTAAATAAGAGTATTTTAAATCATAATATCAGAAAAATGTCTTTTCATCATTTTTAACAATAGCATGGCCATCTTATTTGACAAAAAGAGGACTTCAGAATTCAGTTCATTGGGGTGATTTATGTGATTAATTGTGGCCTACTGCTGTAATGTGGCAATCATGATAAATAATATGTTAGGATATTTTAATTGTAATATTGTCATTTTTCTGGCCTTTGATTATCATGGTCACTATAGTCATGACTGACACCTTTTATTAACCTTTTCCTGATCTGATTTCTTCCTTTGAGTTAATGTTATTATAAATCCTATTTCCATGAACAATACAACAAATACCCTTTCAGCAGGGCCTAAATTTCCTTGCACTGTCTGCTGAATAAGAAGTAGAAGCGAATGTTTTCCCTCAAGCAAATCTGTTTAAAAAAACAAGTTTCTGAAAGTTTAGCTGCCTGTCTTTCCTCCCAGGGAGGTCTCATCATGGCATGGGGACACCCAGTGAGTATAATGTTCTAAAGATTCATAAAACATTATTTTACATGAAAATTTTGCCTTGCCTATGAGTTGTCGTTAATGAATTACATATGATGCAAGAAGCAGCATGACTGAAATATTTTTATTAATACTAATAACATTTTTTGCTTATACAGCACCTTTCCCTGCCCCCCCCCCCCAAAAAAACAACAGTTGGAAAGGAAGCTTTAAAGACATACTTGGGTTGAAATTACTGACTCATAACTTTTTAGACTAGCTACTGCCCCTCCACCATGCTCATGGAAGGGATCTGTGTGTTTAGCTAATATTGTTCACCTTGGAGACTTTCAGTGGCTAGAGATTGCTGGGATTACAGTTTCCACCGGAAAACAAAGTGGAAAAAAAAGATTTTTTTTTAAACAGTAACAAATAAATCTAGGTTTCTTTACAGTGTGAAATTAAACAAATCCCTCTGAAGGCAAAGTGGTAATGAGAGTTGATGTTGCTAGGCTGTTGCTGGCAGGCTTTGGCAGAGCACTGATTGTATGCTTGGCGTTGTCTTAAGTGTTTCCATCACACATTTAATCTCCGCCCCATCCTTGTGAAATGAGTGTTATCACATTTATTTTACAGAGAGGTGATTGAAGCACAAAGATCCTAAATAACTCCCTGGTTGTCCAGACCCTGCTAGGGAAGTTCCTACTTAGGATTTCTCTGGGTTCTAACCCTAGAGAATTACATGGTCTACTATAGGTGCACACTTCTGATTGGCTACACTGTCTTTTGGGGTTGAATGTAAACTCCATACATTCTGTTTCTTTGATACACATAGCCTCTCTTAGTTCTTCAACTAGATTGCTATCTCTTTGAGCAGAAGGATTTGAGTTTAAGTTTATAAGGAATATTCTATATTCTAGGACATGTATTTTAATTCCAGCACAATTTATGTCTTAGTCGGTTTGGGTTGCGTTAACAAAATACGACAGACAAGATGGCTCAAGCAAGAGAAATTTATTTCTAACAATTGATACAAAAAATTATCTGTTTTCTGCTTCAAATTTTTTTTTCTTCAGGAGCTACAGTTTGCATCATTCATTCACTTATTTTGAACTCAAAGCCTCTTGCTAGCCTGGCATGATACTGCTGAGCATATATCTAGTTCTGTCTTTCACTGGTTATTTTTGAGGTAGGGTCTTGCTTTCTACCTAGGCACATTATTGAAGTGTGATCCACCCAGTTTCCTCTGATAGCTGTAGTCCTAGGCATATGTTATTGGGTCCAACTTTCTTTCATAGAGATGGAGTCCTGTGGACTCCACAGGCTGCTCTGGAACTAGGATCTTCTCATTGTCAGCTTCCCACATGGCTTGGCATGAGGGGCTGCACCCAGCTGTGAATTGAGGTCTTGAAAACTTTTCTGCCCAAGCTGGAATTGGACTGTGATCTTCCAATTCTTACTCTCTAAAGTAGACTGAGTGACTGTATATGAGTCTCCCAAGTATATGAACCACTCTTTTTTCTTATAAAAAAAATACAGGTTGTGAAACAGTTTCTACTTTGCATTTGGAGCACCACCCAATTTGAACCAGCCACATTTCAAATTATAATCCAGTCACTGTATATAGTGGGTAAAACTGTATGAGACAAGGAAAGAACAAGGACTGAGATTGAGTCCTGGATCCTCTTGTGGAGTAGGAGTTCTGAATTCAGTCCCACACCATACGCAGAACAAATGAATGAAAGTTGAAATTTATTCCTTTGAAGAGAGAGGATTAAATTTATATATTCACTTACTCATTTTCTTAAGATAGTTGTACTAAAAGGTTTCACTTCAACTTGTCACTTTATGGGTACCATAGCGCTTGAATGAATAAAATTTGCACAGGCAAAATAATCTTTAGTACCATCACCACTACCACCACCCTTACCTTTATCATTGTCTCCCCTAAGTCTCATAAATTTGAAGGAACTTAAGTCTCTGTTTTTTAGGCCAAATCAGCAAAAGCCCACTGAAGTAAATTCAGTAGTTCAGTAAAGCAGTAGCTGCCATGCAGGGCAAGTGTTTGACTGGGAGTTCAAAGGTGACAGGATTTTTGTCCTCTTGCTATCACCATTAGGGAGAAAGGGCCTGTCTATACTGGATATTAAGGTCACTGGCTTTTACATCCTTCACTTAAAATGCAAAAGTCATATTGGAAATGGTCTCTGAAGTGTCTTCACTGTAATATGATTAAAATTAAACTTTACTGACATGTGATTCATATGTAATAAAACATACCTCTTTTGATATGCATTTGTATGATTTTGCACAAACTTTTAAGCATCTGTGACTAAGAGCACAATTAAGTTACATATTAAGATACTTTTCTATCTCCCTAAAATGATGCTTTGCCTGACTTCCTGGGTAATCTTCTGTGGTTGGATATGTGCTTCTTGTTATTTCCAGCCTTTGAGTTAAGTAAGAATCTTCCAGGCATAGTTAAAGTCAGAGTGGATTTGGATAGATTTTTTCTGAAAGTGTAGTTTTAAGAAACAGGGTTCAAAAGAAACAGTTTCCCAAAGTATTTGTTATTGATATATATCAGCACTACATGAGAATGCCAGTTTTGTTGACACTTGTTATTGTTAATCTTTTAACTTTTAGCCATTCTTATGTGTACATAAGTGGTATCGCACTGTAGTTTTAACTTGTATTTGATGCAGATGACAATAAAAACTCTACTAAATTAATAACAATATAATGTTTTCCATGCACTTTAACAAGGACAGTCGTGTAACATCTTTTATGAAGTATTCAAATATTTTCCCATTTTCAAAAGTGAATTTTGCTTTTATTTGTCAGATATAGCTATATCAAGTATTTAATTTACCCAATAATACATGGAGAGCAAAGATTTAAATTTGAAGCTCAGGTTACTAATCTTTCCTTTGCTGTCTCATTCTTATCTAAGAAACAATTGCCAATCCCAAGAATATACAAAGTTTATCTTATTTTTGTGTGGGAATTTTGCAATTTCAATATTATATATGGCCAGTTATTCATTTGAGCTACTTTTGGGAATGGTATGACTTAAAACTTTTCTGTCATTTTGGCAAAATACTTGAGAAAATAAAGGAAAAAATATTTATTTTGGCCCATGGTTTTAGAACTTTCAGTAAAGGAGCAATTGGCCTCATCCTTTTGGGACTGATGGTAATTGAACAATGTGTGCGTGTGCGCACGTGCGCGTGTGTGTGCACGCACGTACACACACACACACACACACACACACACACCTTCTGGAATTTGAATTTAGGGTCTGGGCCCTGTATCTGAGCTTTTTTTCCTCCATCCTGGGGCTTGGACTAAGGGCCTGAGCATGTTCCTGGCTTCTTTTGCTCAAGACTTGCACACTACCACTTGAGTCACAGTACCACTTCTGGCCTTTTCTGTTTATGTGGTACTGAGGAATCAAACCCAGGGCTTCATGCATTGGAGGCAAGCACTCTACCACCAAGCCATATTCCCAGCCCTGTATCTGAGCTTTTATGCTCCAAATTACTGGACTCGATCCATAGCTCCACTTCTGGTTGTTCTTTTTTCTTTTTCTTTCTTTTTTTTGTTATTAATCAAAGATAATATTCTTTCCTGCTTGGGCTGCTTTCCAACCATGATCCTTCTATCTCAGCCTCCTGAGTGGCTTATATTACAGCCTTGAGACACTAGGGCCCAGATAAAGCTATTCACTTTATGTTGCCCAGAAAGCATAAGATGTATCCTTCAGTACACTTTTACTTTAGTGAGAAATTTTCTAGTTGTCCCATCAGAATTACTTCTTTTAAAGTAATTAGATATTGACACCAAATGGAGTTGCTTCTTAGTCTCCTGATGTCTTAAGTAAGTGCTTCTTTTTTAATGGAGGAACAACGTATTTTTTGAAAAGTATTCTTTTTAGCAACTATAAACTAAGTTCCTCAGTTTTCATGGTGAACAAAGCCAGGTAGTAGCAAATTGGTTCATCAAGTTGTGTTTGTGTAATAGTTATCTACATCACTAGGCATTGTATTGAGTGGGTAAATGAGTACCCCTGGAAAGAGAATTGCCTTGGTCATAGTTCCAGAGAGAAGCCACTGAGTAGACCTATTTATCTTTGAAACACAATTTTCAGATGGAATGCAAACATAGAACTCCATTGTTTTTATATGCAAGGTTTTGTAAATGACACACATCAGAGAGTACCACTTTTACCAAGACATTTTGTGATGTATACAAATACATGACTGAATTTTTTGTACCTTGATACATTAAAATAAAGAAAAAATTTTAAAAAGATCTATTCCTTCAAAGCCACCTCCTGAGATGCCTGCTCTTGAACTGAGTTCCAACTTGTTATAGCTCATTTATCTGTGAATTCAGTGAGTGAATCGTGGGCAAGGTTATTGTTCTCATGATCCAGTCACCCCTCTAGGACTCATCTCTAAACAGTGGTACATTGGTAATCAAGCCCTCAGTGAGATCATTCAGCTTTAAACCACAAAATGGTAGGTCAGAAGAGATGAGATTATTTTTACTCAAATGGATCTAAAATGTTCTTCATCAAAATACCTAGGCAATTCATGTATATCATCTATATCAAAATTTATCTTCTATGGAATATTTACATCATGAAATGGTGATGATGATTATTCTTGTTTAAGCAACTTGAAGAATGAACAAGTTGAGCATGAGTCACTTCATATTTAAGAAACTCCTCCAAATGCAATGATGAGGAATGAGGAGGATAATCACAAGATTATGGCCTTAATCACTGACTCCATCTCACATTTTTTGCTCAGAATGCAACCATGTAGGCACTGAGTGCTCTAAGAGTTTTAGTGGATAAACAACTTCCAGTTAGACTCTTTGTAGCTTTTGTGTTTTGGGTATTCTTTGTCTCCTCTCTTCTATATACTCTTGTGTAAAGCAACTGATTCACATGAGTACCATGCCAGTTTCAAAAATCTTTACCCTTGAACTTACATAGGTTTATGCTGATATACATTGTGCTGTATTCATAACTAAACAAGAGTTGTAGGACAAGAATATTCTAAAGATATTTGAATCATATTTGTGAAGAATAGTTTTTTATCTTTAATATATTTTTAAATAACTTATACAGTAACTGTGGCTAGCATATAATCCATAAGTAAGACTATTTCTTGCTCTGGAATTTCCTTGACAGGAAAGATGTTAAGCTGATCCTCTCTGTCACAATTTCTCTCATGGGTTTGTATTTATTTTGCTTGGCACAGAGCTCATCCACTGCCCTACAGTGCAACAGATTTTATTGCTTGTAGTGCTGTGCCATTCCAATTTTGTTATCCTTCTCATTACTTCTTAGCACCCTGTCCTTTACTTCTAGTACTGGGACAACCCAGCTTGCAAATCTGCTTTTGGCAAAATAAGCTATCTTCATCTTTGAGGTCACGTTTCAGGCTTTTGTTCAGTCACAAGTTCTGTTTGGATTTATCCTCCGTGTGTCTACTTGAATATTCAAAAAGTCATCAGCTAGTCTAATTTGTTTTTTTTTTAGCCATGTAAAAGACTGATTTGCTTTGACAGGTGGATCAGAAACAGAATTGGAGCTATTTTATCTGGACCTAATTAAACAACCTTCATTACCGGCAGATATATGTTTGTGACTTAAAATTAGCATGATTGGAATTAAAACTCAAAATATAAGGCATTGAATTCAGATATGGCTGGTTTAAAAATAAATTCCATACATTTTAAATGCACCAAGTCTGGATTTTAAATATCCTATAGTGACAAATTCCATTTAGAGTTGTGTGTGTGTGTATGTGTGTGTGTGTATCGCTATGGATGTGTGTGCCTGTGTGTATATTTGTGTGTGTATACATGCACACAAAGCTATGCTTGTAGGTAGTAGGAAAGACATAGTCCATGCTTTCTGAACAGTTCCAGAACAGCATTCGGAATCACAAAACTCTAATAAAATACTTTAAAAAATCTCATTTCTCTTCTCCCTAACCCCGAGGATTGAGCTCAGCTTTGAGGATTTTTGTGAAGCTTTCTTTGGTTTCAAAGGTTAGATTCTCTAATTAAAGTATTTGTATTCATCATTGTCCAGTATCTGAGCTTTTCTGATTATCTTCTATGATATGTATTCAGATTATGTGTGTATTGTGCTTCAAATGTAAGGTTTAAAAACCACATATGATTTTTATAGTATTTTATTTCCTTAATCTTTTAAGAAATATTTTAAGGACTTTGTGAGTGTTTTCTATATCAATATTCTATGCATGTAAAATGCTAGTTGGTTGTTCTAGGAATGATTTGAACTTGGTAATTATCAAATAATTATAAAATAGAATTACATTTTTTGTCTTTTTTTGGCTTTCCAAGGGTTTTTATGTACTGAGATATATGAGCCAGATTTTACCTTATGAAGAAAAATAAAAGGTTGAATAAAACATATTGACATTTCTGTTCAACATTAAGGCAGCAGGAATTATGGTGGATTCCTTTTCCTAACAAACATTAATATGAGATTCCTGGTGTGATGAGAGCTGGATATCAAGAATGTAATCCCTCCCCCTGCCTTTGTGTATCAGGAGCCCTGTCCAAATTATTAAAATTCCAAGTCTTTTGTGACACTTCTTGATGCATCCTTGCAATTGAATGGCTATAAAATGTAAGTAAGAGCATACTCAGTATTTATAGCCTCCTATGAAACTAACAATTAAAAAAATAAAACATGAAATAAAACATTTGTGCTTATCCATGTCCTTTAAGAAATAGAATTTTCAGATTGTTTCTTCCTTCATGTGTTTTTTTTTCCCCCAGAATCAAAACATGTGCTTGTTTGGATTTTCTTGGGCCTTCCTGATACCAAACAGGTGTCTAATTTTACCATTTCCTTTTCTCCTTACTGTTGCTCAGTTGTTTTTCTGTTGTAGAAGAGGTACCAGCTTAACTTTAGGTCAGTGGTGAGCACTGCTTTCTTTTGTACTCCAAGTAGAGTTTTTAATTTTGCTATGCACAAAATCACTTTCTTAGGATCCGTCCTGAATCCAAGATTAACACATTTTAACTTAAGTTGTTGGAATTTAGTTTAGGCACATTAGGACAAACAAGTGGACTAAATTTCTAACTTTAAGTCTTTGACTTTGACTCTTCATCCTGAGGCTGTGATGTCTCATACAAGGCAGTCTACTATTATTTCTTTTTTTTCTTCTAATGCAGTGATGGTGATGACCTTTACCCAGGATTTGTTGTCTGCAGTATTCTTAGTTTGGAGAGAATCTTTTGGGAACTGGGTAGGTAGATGAGAGGTTGGATTTAGCCTTTCAGCACTCTAGTTTTTACCTTTGAGAATGTGGATTCTAATAGCATGTACTTAAACACAGGATTGTGAAGAATAGGGAAGAAAGTATATTTAAAGCATTTGTATTTGTACTTACCACATGGGGGTACCCAACATTCATTTACTCAGTAAAGGTTTATGAGCATTGTTTTGGATGCTGGGAACACAGAGATGAACAAGTGCTAGCATCTTTAGCTTCATTCCAGTAAAGAGAATCCAGATGGAAAGAAAGAAAGAAGGAGAGAGAGACAGACAGACAGACAGAAATACATATGTAATAAGAGCCATGGATAAAACTAAAAAAGAAGAGGGTAAGGACAGTGATGGCAATAAATCCAATTTGAAATAGGATTATCAGGGTTGTTTCAAAGTGATGATGGTGTTTGAGAGACCTAAAGTGGGGAATGTTAAGCCATTCCTTAAGCCATTGATCCCAGAGAGACTAAATGCAAACCCCAGAGACAGGAGAGAGAAAGACCAAGAAAATGGTAAAGAGGGAGACAATAATAAAAGAAGACACCAGATAAGAGATCAGGGCCAACCTAGAGGGATCTGACATTCTACTGTGTGACTTTGATTCTGAGTGAGATAAAGAGCTTTGGAATGGCCTTGACTTTAGAAATGGCTGTGACTGGTTATTGCTAGGTCTGCCTGAGAGAATATCCCTTCCTCTCCACCCCTTGGCTCTTTAATTTAATTTAATAATCCTTTGCAACATTTGTTAATACCCAAATCTGTTATCCTCCTTTGTAGTTTGAGTTTAAAACCACCCATTTTTAACCTTGGCTGGTGGTTACAATTAAAGTAAAAAATCAAATATTTTCAGGAAATATCAATACCAAAAATATCAATATTCAAGACAGAAGCCCTTTAGTTTGATAGAAAAGACTACTTTTTTTTCTTATACCATGATGCCAGTTTTTATGTATTTAAATGAAGTTATTTTGAACATGTTCACACACACACTCACACATTTATGCACAAAAATGTTAAGATGTGCTTAGTTTTGTTTGTTTGTTTTTTAGAAAATAGGCTGTAAGTTTTTGGGAATTCCAGGGGCAAAAGACATTTTGGCAATTGCATAATAGAGCCACGTGGTCAATGCTAGAAAAAAGCAGCAATACCAAACAAAATACAAGTCAAAATTTTTGCCAGTAACAAACTGAATTTCTTAGAGATAGCCAAGACCTAGATAGCCAAGAACATATGTTTAGACGTCTTTACTAGCAAAGCATATTAGATGAGTGAGCCTCAGTTTCCATGTCAGATGTCCCAGTAAGGAGAACAGACTGGCCAAAAAGGCATAGGCAGTCTGCAAGGACAAAGAGGGGGTCAGGGGGTTCATAAGAATGTAGGGGGAGGTACATAAAGAAACAGAATCAAATTCTGGATTCTGGCATCCTTGAAATGAGAAGAGACTGGCCCAAAGGTAGCAAGATCTCTACATCGAAAAAGGCAGACAGACAAACAGAGGGCCCACAGACAGAAGTCACTCATCAGATGTAGAGAAGACATGGTTTGGTGGATGTGTAGCTAGTAATGGTAAAGACAAGAAGTCCAAAGTGGAGTTCCACCAGCTTTTGGCAGTTTGGGTTCAAGGCTGGGTGGCCAGAAGGCACATTTTCCCTCAGAGAGACAAGAGGAGGGTACCCAGAAACTCCTGACATGATCTCCTGCCAGGTTTCAGCACCAGACACAAGGTTGGGCATAAGGAGACTGACACATGGTTCAGTCAGCAAAGAGTTAATTGGGGGAGAGAACCAACTACAGGCCCTCATCAGATGGAGGTACACAGAGAGAGAAGAAAAACGAGGTGGAGGAGGGGTTTCCTAGTTGAGGGGGGATTATATAGGGGAAGGTTGGGAGGTGTGACCACAGCAGGTGTGGAAGTGAACTTAGAGCCTAGGGAACCTCTCACTGTCAGAAGGAGGCATGGTAAGAGGGAGGTTCAGGAAGTGACTTTAGCAGATGAGGAAATGACCTAAGAGTCTGGGGTCATTTGCTGACTCACAGTCAGGTGATTGACAGTCAGGTGATTACTGGTTTCAGGTAGGTGATTTCTGGGAAGGCTACTTGCTGTCTTTCAGGAAGAGGAAGAGGGTTAGGGGCCATTCTCCTGGGCAATACTAACAGATATTGTAAGAAGAGCCTGGAAGTCAAGTCAAGTTAAGAATGCATTGTAGGGGCAAAGGTAGAGGTTGAAGGCAAGATATAAACTATGAATAATGATGAGGTGATGCATAGAGGTGACCTGTATCGTTGTAGTACAGATAGAAATGGAAGGAGTATACAGAATGTGGATCTGGTCTGAAAATGTTGCTCTCAAAATCTGCCGTTATTACTGAATAAGACAATCCATGCTCAATACACACTTGTAACACTGACTAGTACAGAATAAACTTTTACTGAATGATAATTATAGTTCCAATGGGTAAACTAGCATCATTACAGTTTTGTGTGTGTGTGTGTGTTTGTACGTGTGTGTGAGAGACAGTCAGAGAGAGAGAGAGACAAAGATACAATCAGAGATAGAGAAAATACTTAGAAGAAATTTGGCTGGGTCATTCGGATTGCTCCAGAAGGATTTAGATGTAATTTCACACCTTTACTTATAACGAGAACACTGTAAGCAGCACCTGGTTAAATAAATAATTAAGTATATTTGAATCCTCCTTTTGTAAACCCTTTTAGCTATAATACTGCTTATGTAAAGATATCTTATTTGAAGAATCTATTAGATTAGAAGCATCAAAACCATATACCCAGGGAAAAATCCAAATCATTTTCTATTTTTGTAAATAAAGCTTTATTAAAACACAACTATGCCTATTGATGAAGTACCATCTGTATATTTTTTCATATTATAATAGCAGAGTTGAAAAATTGTAATCATAAGATGTTTAGTATATTTTTTTCACAGAAACTGCCTAGGATGAACACTTACACTTATGAGTGACTCAAAACCTTAAGTACAGTCTTCTTATTCAGGACATCTTATGTAACACTTATCACTGAATGGAGATATATGAAGGTACTTATAAATACCAAATGTGTTTATTTTGGAGGAATAGTTTAGGTTGGAGACCATCTCCTTAGGAAGGGCTCTTTAACATGAATGTGCTTTATGTTGATGATTTACTATGTTCCAGATAATTATTTTTAATCACTAGCTGGTTTAAGGTCCATAATAAACATTGGAAACATGATGTAATTATTTTGTTTTACAGATAAGAAAACTGAGATAGAGGGAAGCATGGTTCACTGAAGGTTTGGTGTTGATAACCAGCTGATGTAGGAAATCTGTCTTTAGAGGCCAAGCTTTTTTCCTCTATACTTTACTTCTATCCAGGAATCTATGCCAGAATGTGTGCATGTGTGTGTGGCTTTTCCATCAAACATTCCTAAACATGAGCACTGAACTTGATCTTATAACACTGCTCAACTCATCGTTTATCTGTATCTCAGTTTACCATGTAAGTTGTAATTGCCTTATGAAACCATTCAGCAGTTGAAGGATGGAAAAAATGGCCACACTTCTAATAGTGTTTGTTCCTTTTAGGTTGAAAGTATAACAGAAAAGGCTGTTTCCATTTTGTTGTTTGCCTTGTATGAAATTTTAAGAAATAACAAAAAGGGGCTGGGAATATGGCCTAGTGGCAAGAGTGCTTGCCTCATATACATGAGGCCCTGGGTTCGATTTCTCAGCACCACATACACAGAAAATGGCCAGAAGTGGCACTGTGGCTTAAGTGGCAGAGTGCTAGCCTTGAGCAAAAAGAAGCCAGGGACAGTGCTCAGACCGAGTTCACGGCCTAGGACTGGCAAAAAAAGAAATAACAAAAAATAAATTTTCTCTATTTTTCAGATTATCTAAGCTAAGGTGTTTGGAACTCTTTGACTGTCAATATTGGTCTTTTCAACAGTGGCTATAATTTTCATTAAAATAGGAGGCCAAATTAGAACATGATTATATCTGTCAAAGAAAAAATAATGTATTTATGATTTCCTGTAATTCACCTTTAACCTAAGGGCTCTGTAGTCTCAAGGGAACGTGAACAATCCAGGTGATGCCCCTGAATGCTAGATTTTGCATTTGCATCTCGGATTTTGGATCTATGTGAAAGCAGGGGTCATCTGACAATCACCTATTGGGAGCACACTCAAAAACAAGCAGCCCAATTTCTTTTAGGTTCAGTCTATAGTAATTAAGAATCCAAATGTTTCTCTGTTCCTCCATCCCATGGTTGATTTTAGATGATAGCATTCAAATAAGAGTGTTTTCTTCTTAGTTTCATGCATTTGTTTTTGGTTACCAGCCACTCTGAAGATGCAACTGCCACAGATCAAGAGTCACAAGAAAATAATGTTGTTGTGTCTGATAAAAAAGCTTCCTCATTTTTGGATTAGTTACCACACTTCCAGCACTTAGTTGTGGCAGAGCCCAGAACCCATAGATGTGACTTATTTTGTTTTATTGAAACTTCCCTTTTCTTCCCTCACACTCAAGAACCATTTCCAAGGCAGTCATTGCTTTTCATGGATTTCACTGAAAGATTGAGGCTTCAATTGGCCTAAGAAAAGTAGTTGAGTTGTCCCAATTTTAGATGCACACATTTAACAACTTAAAATGAAGGAACTTACTAAATTCTGTGGTTTTATAAATTAGAGGAAATTTCAGGAGAATAACACCAAAGAGTAAGCTTACAGGAAAGAAGCCATTGTGTGCCAGTGTGGTGTGGTGCAGGATTTTTGGTCATCCATCCTTCCTCTTTCCTTTGTCTTTCCCTTCTCTTCCTATCTCCTTACCTTTTCTCCTTTTCCTCCTATCTTCTATTAAATAGCTACTGCATATTATGACAGATTCTGTGCTAGACCAAAAAGATACAACTACAAAGAAAAGACAGAGATCATAACCTTTGTGGAATTTACTGACAGTATAACAAATAACTAACAATAAATAATATACATAATTTTGTAATTTCTCTGGGTAACGTTAGTATAGAAAAAGTACAGAAGATGATGAGTGAGGGGCATGGGGTCTTAGAATGATGAACAGAGGACCATCTCAAGGTAGTGCCATGGAAATGAATACTTTGTGCAAAATAGGAGCTCGTATTCCCACAGGAGGCCAGAGAGGAACTAGGGAGCAAGGGCATCTCTGAAAATCAAGGACTTATGCTCACTAGGGGGCAGAGGGATGTAAGGCAAACATTATAGAGGCAATTAAGGGCCATAACATGATTTTGATAGACTTTATTAGTCGATATACTAAGAAAAATAAGAAACAATTGAAGGACTTATGGAGGAGTGTGTGTGTGTGTGTGTGTGTGTGTGTGTGTGTGTGTGTGTTTTTTGGAGTATAATATTTTGTGGATCTTTCCTTTGTTTTAGGAAGCTGACAGAAAATTCCATGAGAATCAATAATTACCCTTTATTCTAAAGAGTTTCATTCTAAGAGACTAATATTATTTTGTTATATTTTGTTTTGGCTTCATATTCTATCTCTAAAATTTTCAAAAAAATTTTACCACATCATTATTAATTTTTGAGATTGCATTAGTTGGGACTGGAGTTAGATGGCATAGTGAGTGGCAAGGGTTTGCCTCACTAATTTTTAGTACACCTGAATTGGGGATCTTTCGAAATTAAAAAAATGCTACAACACATTCTCAAATTTCTTGAGAAGTAGCTTCTTATATTTTAAAGAAAACTTTGTTTTGTTTTATTATTTTTTGGAAACCACATATTTAACTATTGATCTGATTTAAACTATACTTAAGTTGGATTTTTACTTTATTTAAAAAATGTACTAGATTATCACATGTGTGCAAGAACATTTCCCTTCACCTCTGCACCACTATTTTGCAAGAATTTGAAGCATAAGAACTTATTTTCCTAAAATATCTGCTAGGAGCATTCTGTTTCAGATTCCACTAGTGAAAGACATTTGTGCAAAACTGGAAGGCAAAACAGAATCAGAAATTGGCTTCATGTACATTGCTTCTTGTCACCATTGAGAAAGTGTTTGGCTTAGGGAAGATTACAGAGGCAAGAATTTTCTACTTATTTCTGAACAGTTCCCTGTAATTTTTTTTAGCTTTTCCTGTAATTATTTAAGTGCTAGAGATGGTTGAGATTATCCTCATTTAATTTTTATATTTACTGATTTCCCAAATGCTGATGGTGGCTTCTCAGACCTTTTCTCTATCAGTCCCTCCAACAGATTTTAAGTCTCACATTCCTTGTGTATAGATTTATTTCTATGTTGCAATATCAATAATAATGTGTTTTCCCAAATGAGTTACTGTAAATTCATACTATTATTAGTTCCTATTTATAAAACTAAATTAAACTTTCTTAGTGAATCAACAATTACTTTCCAAAAATAATATTTTGGTAACCTGTATGATTTTATTAGTGTTTTCTCAAACATTCTATCCTCAGTCACAACCTCAGAATTCCTTCATAATTTGTCAGTCCCCATATAATTCTGCATAGTTACACAAAGCCTATAAATAAATCAGATCTTAATTTAGAGCATGAAAGTGATATAGTTTGGATCTTGATTGTCCCCCACCAAACCACATGGTGAAGGCTTGGTGCTGATGTACGTGGTGTAGAGTGAGGCACCTGTAGGAATTGGTGCCTAGTAGTAAGAATTTGGATTATTCTATTGAAGATATTGGGACCCTGGCCATTCCTTTCTTTGATTTCCTAGACTCTGTTAGGTGAATTACCTCTTTTGTCTCACCACAGGAACAAAACCACTGAGGCCAGTAGACCATAAACTGAAACCCCCAAAATTATTAGTCAGAATAATTTGTTTTTAGTTGATTATCTTGGGTATTTGTTGTAGTAAAGCAATGCTGAATAACACAAAGCTCCATCTGAAAAAAGCTGCTGCTAACCAAATAATGACTCTTCATCTCTCATGTCATTCATTGAATCTCTTGTCCATGAGTCCCCTGTAATGTCATTTCTCCTGGAGTGGGGTCACGTGATTCAGTCCACTTAGATGCTGTCTCCTTGTGATCTTTTACCTCGTTCTTGAAGATCCAATTCAAATATATCTCCTTCTTTGTTTCTATTCCCCTACCTATCTAAACAATCTCAATGAAAATCTGTTAGATTAATGAAAATGTTACCAATTTCTAAGTATTTTGTTGTTTCCCACTTTCATTAAAAAGCAGATTCTTTGAGGATCTAAAGTCAATAAATGGCCTTGGACTTGAAAACGTTGGTTGAAATAGATTGTCACCTATATGTCATACGTGTAAGAAAACAGCCAGAAGAGCCATCAAAAGCTTTTTGTTCTAAAGCCATACAACAACAAACAAAAAAAACTTTCAAAATTGATTCAATCCTTTATAAAGTAGCCTCAGGAAAATTTTGACTTAACTCTTGTCTTGCAAAAGAAAGAAACTACTAAAGGAATTTTCTTGTTTTTCAAAAACTGATGTTTTGAATATGTATTTTTTTTCAAGCTATAAAAATGTAACTCCTGCTAAAGCCTTTGGGCATATGTACAGTTATAAATATAACATTAAAACACAAGTATACAGGATAATATAATTGTATCATACAACAGAAGGACGAAGATATAGTGGTGACTGGCATATGGCTTTCAGTGCCTCTCATTGATGGCTGGTGGTGTGAGGTCAGAAGTGAAAAGCCAGCACAGAAAAGTCAGTGAAGAATCTCATTTCATTAACTGGGATTACATTGAACAGAAGCAATGTGGAGGATAATTGGAGATAGGAATCTCACAAACTTTTCTGCCCAGGCTGGTTTTGAACTGAAACCCTCAAGATCACAGTGTCCTACTTAGCTAGGATTAAAAGCTTGAGCCACTGGGCCTAACTAAACCCCAGAATTTTATTAAAAAAAAAAAAAAAGAAAACCAACATTGCTGCGATATACATGAATTTTCATAAGAAATTCTTTTTAAAATATTTTTATTATTTTTAAGTAGTTGTACAAGGAGTTGCCATTCACCAAAGCAGTTTATGAATATAATACATGATCTCTGTCACCCGTTTCAATATTCCCACTCACCCCTCCCAAACTACTCATGCCCTTATCTCAATTTTGGGTTATGTACTGATTTTTTTTTTTGCCATTTAACAAAGTAGTTTATATGTGCAATGCATTTTGATCTGTGTCATCACTTCAACATCTTCACCGTCCTCGACTACCCCTTCCATTATATTTCTCAATCCTGTGATACAATGAATTTTTGCCTGCATTCTCAGCCTCATTTTTTCTCTCTCTCCCCTTGGCCCCACCCTGCCCTTTTGCAAGTACCAATTTCCTGGTACTTATTTTTCTGGGCTTTGAATCAGTCTATTTAAAGAATTATAACATTTGCACTCTCCATAGAGTCTATTACACTTCAGCTAATACATTTGTAACCCCTTACTTACTATATGCAGTATGTTTACCTGTAGATTTATAGGCACATTCTAGCTACAACAAATGAGAGAAGCCATACAACCTAGGTTTCTCTAGGGGTAGTTTGCTTCCCTTACTATAATTTTTTCCAAGTCCTTCCATTTCCTTACAAATGGTACATTATCATCATCTATCTGATGGATGAGTAGAATTCCATTGTGTATATATTCCAAATTTTCCTGATCCATTCATCATCCATTGAGGAGTATCTGGGCTGATTATATATTTTGGCTACAGTAAATAATGCTGCAATGAATATGGTCATGCTGGTAGTTTTAGAGTTGGCCTTGTTTGTGCTAGGTCCGAGGGTAGCTCTAGATCTAGATTTTTGAGGGATGTCCATACTGATTTTGAGTGGTTGCACAAGTGTAATAGAGTTCCCTTTTGGCCACATCCACACCATATTTGTTATTGTTAAGTATTTTGATATTTGTCATTCTAACTTTGGTGAAGTGGAATCTTAGGGTTGTTTCGGTTTGCATTTCCTTCCTGGTCAGAGATGTTGAACTTTCCTTTTTTTTTTTTTTTTTTTTTTTTTGCCAGTCCTGGCGCTTGGACTCAGGGCCTGAGCTCTGTCCCTGGCTTCTTTTTCCTCAAGGCTAGCACTCTGCCACTTGAGCCACAGCACCACTTCCGGCCGTTTTCTATATACGTGGTGCTGAGGAATCGAACCCAGGGCTTCATGTATACAAGGCAAGCACTCTTGCCACTAGGCCACATCCCCAGCCTGAACTTTCCTTCATGTGTCTATTGAACATTTTTATTCTTCTGAGAAGTCTCTCTTTAAGTCATTAGGGCATTTGTTTCAGGGTTTAATTTCTGAAGGTATAGTTTTTTGAGTTCTAAGTATATTTTGGATATTAGGCCCCTGTCTGATGTATAGCTGGTAAAATATCTCCTTTTCTTTGGACTTTCTATTTAGCTAGTTAAGTCTATGGCCATACCACCCTGAACATGCCCGATCTTGTCTATTTAGCTGGTTAATTCTGTCCTTTGCGACGCAGAAACTTTGAACTATGATACAATTCCATGTATCCAGTCTTTCTTTGATTTGTTGTTGTGATTCTGAGTCTTCACTTAGAAAGTTCGGACCTGTGTCTAGGAGCTCTTGTGTTTCTCTTACCCCTTCCTGTAATATTTTCATAGTTTATGGCCTTACATTGAGGACTTTGATCCATTTCGAATTGATTCTTGTGCAAGGTGATATATAAGGATCTAGTTTCAAGTTTTCCACGTATGAGTAGTCAATTCTGCCAGCACCATTTGTTAAAGAGGCTGTCCTTCTCTCAGTCTGTGCTTTTGGCTCCCTTATCAAGTATTAGAAGGCTACATGTCTGTGGAAATTCTTCATAGCTAAAAACTTTTGAAGTCAAACTTTTGAGTTAGCATGAAATCTCCCTAAGCTCATATTCACCCCAAATTCCTAGTTTATAACACAATTGCTTCCCAATTAGTACAGATTGTCTCAAAAATAACAAAGGAGTAAATGAATAAATAAAATAAAAAATCATAAGTTTTTATGAATTAATGATAAAATGGCAGTGATAGTTTTGATCTATGTATTTATGATGCATCTTTATGTTTGTATCTGTATTTTATATAGTTTTACCTATGTGTGTTTGCACATGCCTATATGCATCCTTCACACAATATGCAGGATGGATAGGAAGAGTTGGATTAAATTCAGCATATATTCAAAGGCAGGGAGGCAAAGAACCACCAAGGACCTATCTTAGTATCCTAGAGGAGATACTATTTCCATAAATTATTTGGACTTCATCATCTTTCTCTTATTATTAAATTTTTTCTTCATTTATATTTAAAAGTATGAACTCATATATATTATATTTTCAATTATAATCTAATACCATGTAAAATATGAAGATGATGCTAAGCAAAATGAACTCCAAGTTATGTAAATAAGTGGTTTATCATTGTTGTTATTTTTAACATAACATGTGAAATTGTGTCTTTTTCTTTTGTTTTTCTTCCCTATGATTTTACCCCTGATATCACTGTAACTGATATTGGTACCCTGGATATTGTATATATGTGTACTGGAACTAGGGAAGGGAAGCGGGATATCAAAATGGAGAGAAAAAAGGTAAAAGGTAAGTCAATGCAACAGAAATACTTACAAAACTATATGCTGTAAACCAACTGTACAACTCATGGGGGGATGGGGAGGGGGAAGGTGGGGCTAAAATGAGGGAGGAGGTAACAATTGGATAAGAAATATACTTACTGCCTTATGTATGAAATTGTAACCCTTCTGTACATCACTTTGACAATAAAGAAATAAATATTTTTAAATGTGTTCAAATAATTCCAGCTTTATTAGTCTTTTTGAAATATTTGCACTTTTAGGTTCTTTACCCAAATGGAGTTGACTGCATTAATCTAGCACCATCAACATTATGTGTTCAGGAATGTAGTTTTATGACATCAAAACTCCTCCATGAACTAGGGATATGGCCTAGTGGCAAGAGTGCTTGCCTCATATACATGAGGCCTTGGGTTTGATTCCCCAACACCACATATACAGAAAATGGCCAGAAGTGGCGCTGTGGCTCAAGTGGCAGAGTGCTAGCCTTGAGCAAGAAGAAGCCAGGGACAGTGCTCAGGCCCTGAGTCCAAGCCCCAGGACTGGCCAAAAAAAAAAAGAAAAAGAACAACAACAAAAAAATCCTCCATTACCTTCTCATGTTACAATCAGTCAAAGATTTTCTTTTTCATGCTCAACAATTCACTGTTGTCACTACCATCACCCTTCTTAAGACATTGCTACTGGATTTCTAAGGCTGCTGTGTGAAGCAACAATTCAGTAAATGTTGTGAGAAGTTAAAACCCTGACATTTCAGCACTTCAGAACTATCTTTGCAAATGAAAGGAAGAACAAGAGAAAACAAATTCCCATGGGATTCATTCACTGTTTCTTTCACTTCTTAGATTTCAGTAGTAGTTGGAAGCTAAGACAGGTGATGAATTTGGTCCATAGTGAGGTGAGTTGAGAAGGAAATTCAAACAGAGGTTTAACAAGAAGATTAGTAGACTTTCTACCTTTGGGCAATAAATGTCTGCTTTGGTCTCCACTAATCAGTTTTTCACATGCCTCATGCCATTTGCTTTACTTAGGATGAGTTCCTGAAGCTCCATTAGGATGTGTCAAATCACTGTTTTGTGTAGGCTATTTTTTCCAATGCCTTCCTTTTAACTCACTTTTTATTTTCTAAGTATATGCACACAGAGGGCTGGTCAAAGGGGAGATTAGGTTGATTGGGAAGCATGGTCCAATTAAAGCTAACATGATGAGGAAATTGCTTTAAAGTCCAGATATAAAACTCCAGGATAGAGAGTCCTCTTTAACACCTGTATAAAGAGTGTACAAATTTCATACTTTATAGTTCAGGGCAAAGAGAATGGCACTTGATAAATTTACATGTAAAAATGATTGGAGCCAGCTAAACAATAATATGTGTCATGGTAAGGAAGTAAAACGGAATAATGTAATATAATAATAATGTAATATATCCACTATTTTGAAGCTATTAGAAAAACAAACAATATTTATTTTTAGAAGAGTACAAGTAGAAATAGTAGGGAAGTGTAGGGCATAAATGACTTTTCATCATTTCTCTTGATACTTAACACTTCTTTCTCTAATTCAAATCTCAACGTTTTTCCTCATGTCCACACCTTCAATTTCTAATGACCATTTTCATCCTAAGCTCTAGACGTCAGTAGTGTTTAAACTGTAAAATGGTAAAAACAATCTCTAGGTAGAAAGATAGAAAAGAGCCATTGGACATAAACAAGAAATGGTTTATGATAAAATAGCTTTTGAAATGCCCCTTGTACCTTCTATGCTTAGTTATGATGAAGTTTCATAGTGGTTAACAGATTATCTAATGTGCTCACCCTCCAATAATTTTTGGAATGGGGATATTGTGAAGGTATTTCGATTTTAGCCAGTCTGTAGTTAATAATCAATAGTCCTATTGTCTAATGAAGCCATGGCCTTGACACTCTGGCCTTTGTGCAGTGTTAAAATAACATTGATTGCTATCATTATCATATGCCCTTGATATACTGAATAAGGACATGGACATCAATCTTAGGGCAAGGAACATTTCATAAATCTTGTAGAAATAACCAGGATGTCCAAACAGACATATGCTTCTTGACAGCAATGTGACAGAAGAGTCTCAGATAGGGATAATTTATAATTTATCTCTAAGCCCATATTGAAGAAAACATCAAAAGTAACATTTAGTACAAAAAGTATTTCTCTACATGCCAAAGAAGACAAGGGAATATATATATATATATGTATATATATAGAGAGATAGATATAGATGTATGCATATATATGTGTGTGTATATGTATGTATGGAGAGAGAGAGAGAGAGAGAGAGAGAGAGCTGAAGAGAGAGAGAGAGAGGAATGTATGTACTGGGGAAAAGTCTCATACTTCCAGGAAGGAGTAGGAAAGGAACATTGGAAATATTCTCTTGATTATCACTTTCTATACTTTATTTTGCATTTTATGTTAGCTTTCCATTGCTTAATGATAAGCAACATGAAATTTAAATAGAGTGCACTTGACTCTTGGACAGGCAATCACCAAGTTAAGGATTTGCATGGAGAAAGAAATGTTTTCAACATACTACTTCATCAAAATCCCAGATTCCAAATAATACTAATTACTTGCATGATTATTCTGATGAAACTAATGTTTGAGGGTTAAATTATTTAGATAGTTGCCAGATAACAGGATACAAAAATTTTTAAATGATAAAATTGTCATGGAAAAACGTTTGCTTACTTTGCTGAAATTCCACTTCAGAAACAATACACTAACAGTTCATTGACTCTTACAGGCTTTACCACAAATATGAAGAAACATTTTATCAGAGAAGTAAAGCTAAACACAAACATTTTCTAGTGTGGATAGTTATCAAAAGTTGTATGAAGATTTTGAGAAACATAGCATAATTCTCAGCAAGTTTTAGTAATGAATTTGTAGAAGGAGAACTTAATGAATTTTGTGCCTCTGTATTGCAGAGATGACCCCACAAGCTCAATAATTTCACAATGGTTAAACAAGGAGAAAGAGTATAATAACTTTTTGAAAACTGGTTGAATTCTCAAACAGAGAAAGGACAGGAACATTAACCAGGATGAAGGCAAATAAAGCTCTAGATTGTCTTATTGTTAAATATGAACACAAAGATGCTCTCCTAGTTTTATTTTATTTTTAAATTTTACTTAGCTAGATTTTAATTTTTCAGTTCTAATAAGTTTTATTAGATTACTTATATGCATTATATATTAATTATGTATTTTATTGACTATAAACATATAGTGGTATTCCACTTTAAAGGCAAATGCCATTTTGATATTTAAAATAAAAGGTCTTGGTTTTTAAGGTGAGGAGAGGTCATGAAAGAATAATCTACTGAACATACTGTTTGTTTGTTTGTTTGTTTGCCAGTCCTGGCGCTTGAACTCAGGGCCTGAGCACTGTCCCTGGCTTCTTTTTGCTCATGGATCGCACTCTACCACTTGAGCCATGGTGCCACTTCCGGCTTTTTCTATATTTGTGGTGCTGAGGAATCAAACCCAGGGCTTCATGTATACAAGACGAGCACTTTATCACTAGACCATATTCCTAGCCCCCATACTGTGTTTAAGTTGCACATGTTATAAGTATGTTGAGTACTGTGTGTATATATTTACTCCGTTATGCTGTGTCTGTGCATGTTGGTTGTGTTGTGGATTGTGAATGTGTGTGTGTGTGTGTGTGTGTGTGTGTGTGTGAATGTTTATGGGTATTTCCATTCTATTCTGAGATAGTGCTCTTACTATGATTGGAAACAAACCTCACTGGGCAGAAATATATATATATATATATATATATATATATTCCTTATAAACTGAGAGTGGAATAGAAGTTTTTGAAAAATAAGTTTTAATTAGTAAATTCGACTTAGTTATATACAATATCTACACACACTTATTGTGGTTGTTAGTAGTTTAAATTGGACTAAAACAATCCAAGTATAAAACATAAAGGACTACTATTCTATGACATTAGTTGAAAGATATTTTTGTATATTACATTTGGAAATCTTGTAGAAAAAGTAAAAGAATCATCAGCTCTTTCTAAAAAACATCAGGGAATAGGATGAAGGGGCCTTGCAGATCTATGTGCCTGTGTGAAGATATTTAGTTATTTGTAACCTGGTGAGGCTCTCATGCTTAATTGAAGACATCCAGGAAGAAAACAACTGGTATTTTTGAATTTACATGTTGGATGGCCCTTACATGACTAATGAGGAAATCTACTTTCAATAAAAGATTTCTTCCTCCCAAACAATGGAGGAGAGCCTCTGGCTGTGTACAACCTTTACTTGCTCATCTTCCATAAATGTAAATATTTTACAAATATATTATTTACTAGGCAGGGAGCATTAGAGGAGGTGGTGGGCCTGGAGAGGAACACAGATAAATGTGGCAGCACTGAGAGCTTTATGACCACTCCAGACTCAACTGTCATTCCTTCGGTACTCCCTGTCAGTCTGACTAAACTCTGTCATCCCTCAACCCGGTTTAAATTAACAGGTAATTTGTAAATGTCACTTCAGGTTAGGCCGCTCATTTTGTTTCTACTCTACCAATGCAAAGTCTAGGACTAATTTTTCTTGTCTTCTTTTAATAGGATTTTCATTTATAAATAGAATTATGTTCTGAAAATAAATTACAGTAAGTGATGCACAGAACGGATGGCAGTGGCACTCTCACAGAATTTCAAGCACCTACATCAGAAGAGATTAATAAAAACACTTCAAAGGCTAAATTCTATTTAAACCTAAGACAGCTTTTGGTTAATATTTAATCGGAGTAACTGAGATCTTTGGTGGAAAATGTAATTTTTTAATATCTAAATTAATTTTGAAAACAAAACTATTAATTTTGTTTGGAGAGTTTGTGCAGTGAGAAAGTTTTAGTAATGTATTTGTAGAAGGAGAACTTAATCAATTAATTTTGTGGTAAAAATTAGCTTTTAATATTATATTTGTTCTAAATGAATTCATAGTATTTGATCAGCTGGAGTGCCTGAAGATCCTTCCTAAGTTTTTTCTACCTCAGAATGTAAAGAACCTGGCTCCGGGGAGAATCGTTTTTTCTAACTATCTTTCATAACTGTGATGTGTATAACCTGGTCTTTATACAAAAGGCCTCCAGCTAGAATCCTGTCTTTCTCTGTGCCTGGAAATGGCAGGCAGGCTCACAGGGTTTGTCATGTGGAAAGCTCTGGCATGGTTACAGTTGTAGGTCTATTGCAATCCAGGAATTTTTTTTTTTTGCAGAGAGAAAATTATAGGTGAGATATATGGTTAGAAATCATGTCAGGTTAAAAGGAAAAATGAGGACTTGCTAAGTCACAAAAGCAATATTTACCAAACATCGGTTGGTTGCTTGAAATAGATACTTGTGTCTGTGTCTGGATCTAAATCTAGGACTAGATATTAATTGGTGAAGCAATCAACTTAATCCTTTTTGCTCTCTCACCAGTTTTGTCATTGACTAGGCTTGTGCTCTTAGATCCATGCTGTTTTTTACTCTGAGTTGAAAAATGTCTTACAAATGTAATATCCATGTCTGGTCTAATAGAGCAGGGGTATATGCAGCTGAAATACATAGGGAATGTTGAAATCCTATTTCATGTTAGCTACAGACATAACCCAAACCTTACACTTTACTGCTTTGCAAGCCTGGACTGGGTATGGCTGGAATGGGAAAGCTTTTTGTCTTTCTTCTATTATGTGGCAGCCACGGATGCATCAGTTCAACCGGAAAATAAGGGAAATATCAAATGCTTATCATAGGAAATTAGTCTAGCATTAGCACCAGTTTCAGACCAAGCAGCAGCAATACTGTGTTCTCTTACTATCTCACTTTCCATCACATTTTCTTAAACTATTTACCACATTCTTCTTAAAGTATTTGTTGTATGTTGTGTGAAATGTGTAGACAAAGAAATTCAAATAGCGTTAGATCCAAGCAGTCACCAAATTTCTTCTCTGCCTCTTGTCTTGTGTGGTTAAAGAACCATTGTGTTGAGGGATTTTTATTTCCCCAAAGTGATTATCTTACTGGACATAGACAATTAATGATTAGAATAAGGTGGTTAAATTACAGAAATCTGGAAAACAGTAAAATTATTTCTCATAACACTACAATTTTAACACATTGTTTTCATGTTTCCTTCAAATATTTTTCTTAATTGATAGTATTTAATTCAAATATAATTACAAACACTCACACATTTAAACCATTTCCCCTTCACTGGCATTTCTTCTTCCTAAGTTTTTACATAAATGTTTTCGTTATCATGTTTTTTTAAAAAACATTTATTACTATTATTATTATTATAGAGGTAATATACAGAAAGGTTATGATTACATAAATCAGATAAAAAGTGTATTTCTTTTTGGACAATATTACCCCCTCACTTGCTCTCTCTAGTTTTCATATTTCTAAAGGATTATTAATTAAAGGAAATACATTGAGAAGTTTTAAAGTAAAACTTCAGGTTTTGTTCATTTTGGAATAGAGGCTTGGAAGAATTTAAAACTGTAGCATTTCATTGTTAAAAACAATTTTTATGACAAAGAACTAGCACTTAATCTGTGACAGAGGGACTCTGCACATACATAGATCCATTTGCCAAGTATAAAGCTTTCTTTAAGATAGTCCCTTGAAGCAGGTGGGCTGTGCATACCTGTCAAATACCTGTGCACAGTACTATGCTTCTTCATTCAGTACTTATTTCTGGTAAGTGGTATTTATCATAAAGGAAGTAGATATGGGCTAAGAAAGAAAGTCAGTGGTAAATAGAGCATCATACCCTTCTTTACATTTATTTATTTACTTCATTTTCTATTTCATAAATCTTTATCTTAAAAAATTACAAAGGAAAAAGAACAGCCTTTATGATCTGCTGTAATGCATGCACACAAAAGCATGGTATTTTTACCCGGAGTTTCTGTCATTGCTTCAAATGCACTTTTACTTATAACTTTTCCTTATAGGCTCTTGTTTTGAGGAAAAAATGATTTAGCATATTAAAGTAGAGGGAAAAGGAGTGTCTATTAAATTTGTGGATAATTATGTGAGTATTCAACAAATCAGTACCAAAAAAAACAGTAAGAACAGTTTAAACGATATAGAAAGAAAGGAATATTATTTTCTCACCACACACACACACACACACACACACACACACACACACACACACACACGCACACACTCTTAGTTCAATAATTTGATTCTAAATTCCAAGTCAGATCTGAAGCATTAATATTGGAGGTGGTAGGTGACCCAGATTCTTGAATGATCCATGATTCTTCTAAAAATAAAAATATTTTCAAACTGGGCACTTGTAAACCTAGCTTCTCAGGAGTCTGGGATTTGAGGATAGCATTCAGATTCACCCTGGGAAAATATCCATGAGACTTTATCTCCAGATACACACACACACACACACACACACACACACACACACAGAGCTGGAAGTAGAAGTGGTAGAGCACCAGGCTTGAATAAAAAAGCTAAGGAACAGCACCCTGGGTACCAAGCCCCACCACCACCACAATAACAAAATAAAACAAAACAAAGCAAAATGTAATAAATTTTCTTCAGGTTTTCATTGAAACTGTAAGTTAAGGCAACTAAAGTTCTGAAGAAAACATTTAGGCCTGGTGAAACTCTGTCCCAACTATGACAATTGTTTAACACACCAGTGTGTGGCAAACATTAACATTTTTCCACTTGCAGCATTGCCAAGTGCTCTGTGAAGTAGAGAGAAGTCATCACCGGCCAAGATTCACGAAACTCACTTTAAAAGTCTTGGAAAAACCCAAAACATATATTTAAGAATCATATCAATAAGGTCTTAGGCAATATTCATGTGTGTTTTAAAAACAGGTAACAGTAATAATTAATAATAAAAGAATGACTTCTTATTTATATAGCCCAGTACTTTGAAATTTCTCATGGTAGAAAGCTATCCTCCCTAGCACATAACTTATGAATTATCCTTGAAATAAAATGTTTAATTACAGTTGACATTTCTGAACCCATTGCAGGTGGTGCCCATCTGAAGAGTGACATTGTTTACTACACTACAAGGCTCTGGGCCTAGTGTCAGAGATTATAAACCAATTTCCATCCCTGCTTTAATGCTGGTTTAATATCAGAAGAAGAACTTTACTGTGTAAATATTAAACATTTTGTTTAAATATTAAGTACCAAAGGTCTTTTCCTTTTGATTATTAAAACAGGAAGAGCCCCAACTTTGAAAGAGGTGCCTTGTTGTATTAAGAAAATGACTGGTTCTTTACCTTCAGGTTAATTATCACTGGCCAGAGATACAGGCAAAGGCAAAATGTCAGTTGTCTACTTATACAGAATGAATCTTGGTCATAAAACTGCACTAGCTGACCAGGTATCTGTATCATCAACAATGAACATAGCAGCAATTGTTGGTTTTTTCCTTATTTTTTACTTGAGAATTGATTCTACGATATTTGATTTAAAAAAAGTGGTATATCTATGCTGGACACAGGTTAAGCAGGAGGATGAATGCCCAGCAAATGACCCACAAGCAACTGGACTTTAGCATTTATTGGATTTGATCACATCACACTGCAAAGGAGTGAAGGACCTAAGGGTTGGAAAGAAGAGATCCCCTGTGAAACATGCTTTTTTGTCAGCTGAACATTAAAAACAAAGAAGTGGAAATTTATGGGAATTCACCTGTGAAAGGTGGCATCATTCAAATAATATTTATGAGATATACTATGAAAATATTCTTTGTTACTTTCATTTTTGGGAAAATATTATATGGTTTTTATTTTGTAGTACATAGACTTTCCTAGATTTGGGTCCTTGTTCTGCTTATCTTAAAATTCTTGAGTATCATGTTCTTCATTTATTAGGCAGTTATGAGAAATTCAGATGTTGCTTCTAGATTGATGGCTGTTGATATGCTTTACTGAAGTGCTTTTAAGAAGGCCAGCAAACTTAGGTATTAAACATTTGGTATTCAAATAAATTCAAGGCCTCTAAATATGGAGGTGTCTTTTGAATTCAGGTAAATCTCTTCAGGGACTATTTCAGAGCAGAGTGGTTTTGATGGGAAAAGGAAAAAGAGCCTCTGTTGACTTTTCTCCTAGGACTGTTGAACTTACTAATATTTACATGGAGAAGGTTAGATGTAACCTTCTACATCTAAGGATGTAGAAGCAGTGTATGAAGCAGCTTATAAGACATGCATCAATGTACCAGAATCTCACCAGCACTTTTTAAACTATTCAATCAATTAGCAAGTGTTTATTGAGCAACTCCTTTGTGCCTAACATTGTGGTGAGACTTCAAACACTTATTATGGATCTGAAAAACCGAGATCTATTTACTTGATCCAATTAGAGAAGCATTATGCATATTAATGATAGAAAAAAGTAAGTTTTGGCTGTTAGGATGTGATTGGATTTTATAAGACTTTAATGACTAAGGAAATGAAATTAGAAGTTCTGGATTTGACCTTAATGAGTTAGAGACACAGCACCAAAGTACAAGGGATGTTGGTATGGGAAGAGGCAGATTGGAGAGTCCTGCTGAAGGCTGTGGCAATTATCTACTGATCACTTATAGAGACCTCAGCTGAGTGCTTTTATACTGGGAATGGACAAGAGATGATGTCAGAAAAATGTCAAATTTTGTGGTTAATAATTTTCCTACTTGTTGTTTTGCCTCTTATGTGCAAATGTTGTCTTGGCTAAAGGACGATCCAAGGATTGGAAGACTTGCAGGGTTTTTATTTTATGTCAGATTAATGATTCACTGTGTGACTTGGAAGTCCTTGTTTTGTTTCTTTTTAAATTCCTTGTCTTCCTATATTTTTGGCATATTAAGTCATATGAAGGGGTTTCATTGCAATATTTACATACATGCATTAAAATGTACTTTGATCAAAATTACCCCCTCTCATACTCATTCTGATCTGATCTCCTTCTTCCCTTCTTAATAACAGCATTTGGTAGACTTTACAAGCTATTTTCATACATACATATAATGAACTTTGATCATATTCAACACCATCAATTTTTTCTTTCTCCTTCTCCCTTCCTACTGATTTGCCCCCAACCTACCCCGTTTTTTAAATCATAATGATTGTTATTATTATTACTATTTGGGTCTAGATTTTGCATATGAGCCAAAACACGTGATGGTTTTCTTTCTTGTGGCTTCTGAGTTGCTTGAAATTAGAAAGCTTCTGCACATCAAAGGAAATAATTACCAGAATAAAGAGACAACATACAGAATGAGAGGAAATCCTTCCAGCTTACCCATCAGACAAAGAATTAATATCCATAATATAAATGGGTTCAAAAATTAAACACCAGCTGAATGTAGTGGTTCAGGCCTGGAATCCCAGCTAGGTGGGAGGTACAAACCAGGAAGTTTCAGTTCTAGGACAGCTCAAGAAAAAATGTTAGTGACATCTCATTACAATCAATAAGCTAGCTATGGTGGCATTTGCCTGTGATGCCAGCTATATAGAAGGCTCTAGTTGATGGGGCTGTGGGACTAAACCCATGACAAAATTGCAAGATCCTAACTAAAAACAACTAACGAACTAACTAGCTAACTAACTGAATAGAATATATAAATATATATGTATATGTATACATATATATGTAAAAATGAGATGGGTACTTGGTTCAAATGAACTGCCTAGTAAAGTAACTACCTAGCAAGCACAAGGCCTTGTCTTCAAAACTCAGTACTGCCAAAAAATGTAAACAAGAAAAAAGTGAAAGATTTATATGCTTTATGGGGATGGGAAAAGTTAGAGGAGAAGGGGGAGAATTATGAAAATGGTGACACAGACCAAGGTGCATCATACTCATAAACTCCTATGCTGAATTGAAACTGCTTTGCCCAACTACTGAAAAATAATAAAATTTAAAAAAATAATTGGCAACAAAACCCACCCCAAACATATAATCTATTTAATAAATGGGAAAATCAGTTGAACAGAAAAAGTTCTCGAAAGAAGTACAGATGATAAATAAATAAATCAAGAAATGCTCCACATCCTCAGCCATAAAGAAAATGCAAATTGCAATGACTTCAAACTTTATAAGACATACAAAATGTTTGGAGCCTCCTATGTGAAAGTGTCTTTAGAATTGAGGGAATTTTTAAAAATTAATTTACTTATTGTCAAAGTGATGTACAGAGGGGTTACATTTTCATATACAAGGCAGTAAGTACATTTCTTATTAAACTTGTTACCTCCTCCCTCATTTTTCTCCCATCTCCTACATCCCCAATTCCCTCCTCCCTCCCCATGAGTGGTACAGTTGGTTTACAGCATATAGTTTTGTAAATATAGCCAGCGAAAACAAAGGAGGCTCTTCCTTCATGTGTGTGTGATCCACTTACCTCACCACAGCACAAACCAAGGAATGTTGTGAAGAATATTGTAAAATGGAAAGAAAATATCTATCTAATTGGCGGAGGGAAGGCAAAGGGAAAAGGCACCAAGTTAGACCATTGGCTCTTGAAGAAGTTTAACTCTTGCATTATACCAGAGGATTTTATTTCCATTCATCTCACAGGGGAAGATCGCTCTTCACACCGAGTTCTGGACAACTCTTGCTCTTTGGTCAGAGGTGATCTTCTGCAATTCATTAGGAGCAAATGGAGCAATCAGCTTTTCTCACTGGTGAATTCTATTTAAGGAACCTGGGAAAAATATTCTATTTTCGAAAGTGTCATTGGTATGAGTGCTTCCACTTCACTTCTGGGCTCTTTAGAAATCACTTTACTTTTTGAAATGCTGCAATATTAAAGCCCACTCATAGGAAATGTTCAAGAGTACAGTCCTAAGAGATTCTTGGAACGAGAGTCACTTTAAAAAAGACACTGCATCCTGGTCTTTGGGGAATAATTTAGTCTGTAATCACAAATTACCACAATGACAAAAGGATACCCCTTTTAAAAATATGTGTTTTCTTAGATTTTGTTGTTATTTGTTTGTATTTTGGTACATGTCCAGGCACACTGTCTCTGGCTGGTGCTCCATCGCTTTGAGCCACAGTGCTATTTCCACCTTTATTGAGATAAGAGTCTCATGGATTTTCTAGCCCAGACTGACTTTAAACTGGGATCTTCAGATCCCAGACTCCTGAGTAGCTAAACAGATAAACACATGAAAGAACAAATTATACCGTACTAATGCTGATTTTGTTTTTATTATGTTGCTTTCTTTGGAAGATTTTATTGAGAAACATTCAAATATTCTATTTTGTAAGTCTTTTTGACCTAGCTTCTACATATCAGGAGGCATCAGTAAGATCACCTGCAATTGTTCAGTAGAAGAAATACATGTCTTCGAAGTAGATTTATTTAAATATTTGTGAATGGAAATTGGGTTGGTTGAATAGAGATGTTTCTTATCTAGCAAATTTTTTAATGAGAGCAATTATAAAATAATAAGCATAACTTCTTACTAAGTATGTCAGTAAAACAGTACAGGGCACATAGTTTATTAACATATTCCATTTTAATTGTGTCCAGTTTTGGTTTGGCTTCAAGCAAACTTTCAGAAGACTTTGTTTCTCCTGACTAAATGCATTAATAATATTTTAGAATCCCAAGTTTTATAAGTCTAAAACTGACCCCCCATCAATTAAAAAAAACCTGTATAATTTCAAGTGTTACCCTGGCTATCTCATTGTTATTTGTGTACCACTGACAAAAATCAAATTTTGTTTCAGAAATGATTCCAAATAGATCTATTTCTATTCTCTTGACATTTTAAACTTGCTTATGTAAAATTATTTCATCTTTTTTATTGAAAGATACTGAGCATTTCAAAAGTCATGATGGCACTCCTGATGTGGAATGATTGTTTTAAAATGTGGAAGATTCTAGCGCAGAAAGGTAGAAGAGCTGAAGCAGGATTCCCTGTGGCACAATTTCAGACAGTACTAGATGAATGCAGAGAGTATGCTCATACAACAGGCTGCACATTTCTTGAATAAACATATAGCACTTGAACAACCTACATGATCAGTTTGTGTCTTAAACTTAGTATCAGTAGTTGTTATTAGCAAACTTAAAAGAAATTCTTTCCAATCATGCCATAGTAGCTCCAACTTGTAATACTAGTACATAGGAGGCTGAGATCTGAGCATTGTAGTTCAAAGCCAGCCCAGGCAGGAAGGCCTTGAGACTCTTATCTCCAATTAATTACTGAAACTCTGGAACTAGAGATGTGGATCAAGTGGTAGAACACCCTTGAATGTAAAGGCTAAGAAAAAACAGCCAGGCCTTGAGTTCCAGCCCCACTACTGGTACACACCCAAAAAATTCTTTTCAAACTAAGTCAAAAATTTTATTGAGTGACAAGGTCAGAAGGCCATATCTTTTATTTTGCATCAGGATTGAAACAGGATTGTACAAGTTATATTGATGAGATTTGTATGGGTTGATAACTTCCACGCTCTACTAAAAGGATACAGATAGTATGCTACACATAATAAAATAATATTATAAAGGTGTGAAGGCAAAGAAATAGCTATGACAGAAAGATATTCACCCCATTAATCTGAAGAAGTATGTGGGAAAATGCACTTGTATCCCTCCGAGAAGCCATTGCTGTGTCGCATCAGTACTATGCATGATAGCAAAGGTATTTTAATATTTTGAAGAAAATATGATCACTTATTGAATATTTCTAATTCTAAGAATTACAAACCTAAGATGTTTCTATAATCTTAAACTAAACTCCTATAACTATTTTCTGTTTGGAAAGGTCTGTGACCTGGAAACTATATTACAACATATTGGATTATTCCTGAGATTTGATCCTTGTGGGTAAACCTTCAATACATGGCAGGAGGATGTGGCTTTGAAACTTCTAGTAATACTAGTAACAGCCAATTACTAGTTTCTAGAAGGTACCTGAAGAATTCTCCTAAAGCCTAAATACACTAAAATGATTACTTTTAGTCAAACTCAGCAATAACTGTACTGCAAATCCTCAAGGAACTAGAGAAAGAAAAAAATTTTGAATATTGAAACAAAAGAATCACAATTATGAAGAAGATTGCTTGAACTGTATAAAAATGAGTATGGCTTTTGCATCTTATCAAATACCTAAAGGGATGGGGGAGAAAGCAAGAACCATTTTTTCAGGGGTATATCAGCCTTTATGCAGCACTTATAAAAATGCCAGGTCATCCCTACAGCTATGAACTTGGAAGGTAGATGATACTCTCATACCTGATAACCATGCTCTTCCCAGGTTTGTAATAACAGGGAAATCTGGTCTTAATTCAGTATATTAAACTTCATGGATTGGTTTGATTTTGTTCTTATTTTAGCTTCATTATCTTCTCCTATTTCCGATAAAATTGGCAGCCAATGCCAATTAACTTCTCAATAATGATTTGTACTAAAATTTTAGTCTTCAGAAAGAGATTGACCTGAAATAATTTTGTAAATTGTCATGAGTTTGTGGTAGGCACTCTTATGATTGGCCTTGCCTTGGTTAGCAGACATCACCCTTGCACTGAGGAAATTACAAATACCCCACTTCCAGTCCTAAAAAGCTTACTTTAAGATTGCTTAATTCATTTTGTTATAAAGATGCCCATCTCTGTAGCATGTGAGTGTAAAATCCTTAGTGACATGTTTGACATATGGCAAAATAATTATCATGTAAGGCTTTATTGTATTTTCCTGTAAAATAAACAAAGCAACAGTTATTACCTCATAGAGTGAGAGCTGGAGAAGGAATTAGAGGAATTAAGAAGTGTAAAGCTTTGGAAACAGGGCCAACCACATGGTAAGCACTAGTAAATGTGAACTATCATAATCCTGTAGATCTTTGCATATAATCTTATATTTACATAGAGATACTTTCACACATCCCCCTCAGATTATTCATCAGATTGTATTTCTGTCTGCTCAGTTGTTAGGAATTTGTTTTTCTCTGTAGGAGAATGGAAAGGTGAAGAATAGAAAGGAACTAAGGAAAACTGACACAAGCTCCAAGGACAAAGAACAATGCAAAAGTGAACAGACTTTTGAAGAAAGAAAGAAGAGGTGAGATGAGAGAAATATAGGATGTAGTGATAGTTAACCAGGATCCAGGAATGAAGGTAGATAATTTTTGTGAGGGGAAGATGTAAAATTTGTGTGTGGAATATGGAATGATGAGAAGGGGAAGGAAAAGTTGAAGAGGTGGAAATACCAAGCTAGTGAGGAAGCTTAGCATATGTGAATGGAGTCACCGAGTTGTGGGCAAGGCTGCTCACGCTGATGTAATTCAAGGGACTACAAAGAAAGGTTTCAGTTAATTTTCTCTCTTTGTTCCTCGCTTCTGCCTTTTACTTTTCTTCTTTCTCTTTTCTGCCTTTTACTTTTCTTCTTTCTCTTTTCTTTCTTCTTCTTTGTTTTTTTTTTTTTTTTTTTTTTTTTTTTTGCTAGTCCTGGAGCTTGGACTCAGGCCTGAGCACCGTCCCTTGCTTCTTTCTGCTCAAGGCTAGCACTCTACCTTTTAAGTCACAAGCACCACTTCCAGCCTTTTCTGTTTATGTTGTGCTGAGGACTCAAACCCAGGGCTTCATGTATACAAGGCGAGCACTTTACCACTAGGCCATATTCCCAGCCCCTTTCTCTTTTATTTCATTCTTTCCTTCTTTCTTTTCTTTTCCTTCCTTATTATTATTTTTTGGTCAATTATGAGGCTTGAACTTGAGAACTGGGCACTGTCTATGAACTCTTTTGCTCTAGGCTAGTGCTCTAGCTCTACTTTGAGCCACAGCACTAATTCCTAATTGGAGATAAGAGTCCCACAGACTTTCCTGCTGGATCTGGCTTTGAACCACAATCCTCAGATCTCAGTCTCTTGAGTTGCTAGGTTCATAGGCATGAGCCACCAGGTCCCAGAACTCTTTTCTTTGCTTATTTTATATTATACTTAAGAACATCTATAGCAGCTTTATCCATACTGTCTAGCAGCTGGAAATAATCCAGATGTGCTCAAAACAGGCTAATGGTATGAAAGGCTGTCAGAATCTATGCCATGGAATCTCATTCACCCATTAAATATAAATTAACTACAGGTTAATGCAATGATCTGAATGCATCTTTGAAGAAATATAATGAATGACAAAGAAAACATCTATCTCAAGCAGTCAGCTAGTGGATGACTCCATGTATTTAACACACTTAAAATAACAAAATTATAGGACTGGATAACAGATTAGTGATTGCCAGATACTAAGAAAGGAGGTGGATACTACTAGAGATTTTTGTAGTGCTGGAAATACTTTATGTCTACCTGGTTGTTACATTATAGTTTAGCTTTGCAAGACTTTAAAAAAATTAAGAAGGTGCCTTATTTGTTTGGGGTAAAGATAATAATGGCCAAATATTTATCTTCCAAGCTGAGACAGTGTTCAGCTGACTGATACTCTTAGCCTTCTGCCCACTATATCTCACAGTGCTCTCCACGAAGGCATACAGTACTTGCCCTCCAAAGAACATTAATGCAGAGACCAAAAATGGTACTTCAGATCTTTTTTTAAATGGATCTCTTTTTGAAAACTTTCATTTCACTTCATTCCAGCAGCCCAACAACATGGCCAGCACTTCAGATATATGCCCCATTTAATATGCTTTGCTATCCATGATTTCACGTTTTTCCCATGATAATGTTCCACATTTGTAGGCCAGAGCTTTTAATCATGTTTTGGAGTTTGAACTTCATAGCTCAAGTATATGTTGGATCTAGAAGCAGTAAGGTGCAGTGGCTGTGTCATACACCCACTCTATTCCATCACAATATCTCCTGAATGTTTCCATAGAACTAGTGGGCTCACATGATTTTTATGTTCTCTAGGTTTTCATAATTCCTTCTGCATCTTTGTCAGTGTCATCTACTGTCTTTACTTTTGAATGAATTATTTTAGGACTGTTGAACCTCTGTAGCTCTATTATAGGAGCTGGTTTGGGCATGGGGATATTCCTTCAAGAGGTGACCGGTCTCCAGTAAGTTTCTCTGCCCTTGTGCAGGAGCCTCACACTTAGAGTGCTTATTTTCACTTTTCAGTTTTACAAAGCCTTGCCTCAGGTCATTGTACTGCTGTGGAGATTAGAACCCACAGCCTCTGAGTGTCCTTTGTGTAGGTTAGCCCTTTGAGCCACACTACATTTTGTCTTCGTAATTAGCACTTAGAAAGCTATTGAGGTCAATCCCCATTGCACCTGTGCAAAAATTGGGACTCATTTAGTTGTCAAAAGCCTCTTAGAGCACATTTCTGTGTAATTCTGTATATTAAGAAAAAGAAATTAAACTAATGCCATTATCCACATTCCCTTAAAATGAAATGCAACAATGTTATATGGACAGAACAAAAATCTATAACAGTCACATGTGTAGTAAGGTGACATTCAGATGCATCTGTTTCTACTCATAAAGTCACCTGCTGGAAGCCTATTGAGGAAATGTTAATGAATTTGGGTACACCTTAGCTGCAAATGGATCAGACCTTCCTAATGTGACATTACAGCAACCTGAATTCACTTGGATTATTCTGCTGATTCAAATTAACTTGAACCCCAAAGCCAGCAAAATGTATGGCAGAGGAATTAGCTGTGCTGCAGGAACATTTAAAGGGGGTTCTTAGAACCCAAAGAAGGAGGAATTTTTTTTTTAAATCTCTTTGTACACATTGAAAGAGACAGACATGATGATTCTGTTGTGAGTTGAGTTTGCCATGTGACCTCCATTAATGTCGAAAGATTGCTCTATAGTTTATGTTAAAACATCATACTAAAAGCATGCCATCAAGTGCCTGCCAAATTTGGTTTTAAAATTCGGCTGTTGTTTAGCTAGATGTGAAGAAAAAATCATTAAAGATTTTGTTGTTATTTGGATGATTATAAAAAAATAAAAAATGTAGCCTTCTCTATTTGATAAGTTATTTAAAAGCTGATTTGAGACTCTCCTATCAAATTGAGATTTGTAAATGGAAGTTTAAAACCCCTGCCTTCTGTCTGCCGATCTCAGTTGTTCTCTAGTGTCTGCAATCATATGCTGTACTTAAGCCTAATATACTTAATTAATTCCTACCAATGTCCATTAACATTTATAGACCATTACTCAGTGGCTGTTCATATGTGTCATCTCCTCATCATTAAATTGTAAATATTCAAGTGTATAATTCCAGGGCTCTACTTTTGCTGTAGCTTCTCCCAGTGCTTTTTAAGATTTTCTTTCTCCCACTAATACTTCATAACACTTGTCAACTTATTAATTCCTTTAGAAGATATATTAGCAAGAAAAATCTACAGAAAAGTAAATTTGACTCCTTTTTTACTCCCTGAGAAACTTCTATTTAAAAAAAAAACACCTCTAATAATGTCATGGTTGGTAATATTAGCTGTTCGATTACTTCTACATTTTATTTGTTTTGCCAGTACCAGGTCTTGAACTCAGGACCATATGCTCTTATTTATTGTTTCACTTCAGGACTGGTGCTCTAACCACTTGAGCCATAACTCCTCTTCTGCTTTTTGATGATAATAAGTTGGAGACAAGAATCTATCATATTTGACAAAGTGAACTGGCTTTAAACCTTGATACTCACATCTCAGTCTCTGAGAAGCTAGGATTCCAGGTAAGATACCAGTACTGGAAAACTTGTACAGTTTTATGAATACAATGAGTTATTTTCCCAAATATTGCTCCTTTAGTAGTAAATACAGAAGATAATGCTTGGGCCAAAGATTTTTGTTTACCAGCTCATCATCGCTAAGAGCTTTTATTGTACTTGATGTTTGGAAAAAAAGATGAACAACACATCTACTCTTAGCAACTTTATTATTGGATAAAACTTCACAGTACAGGGCTGGGACTATGGCCTAGTGGGAAGAGTGCTTGCGTCTTATACATGAAGCCCTGGGTTCGATTCCCCAGCACCACAAAAATGGAAAATGGCCAGAAGTGGCGCTGTGGCTCAAGTGGCAGAGTGCTAGCCTTGAGCACAGAGAGGCCAGGGACAGTGCTCAGGCCCTGAGTCCAAGCCCAGGACAGGCCAAAACAAACAAACAAACAAACAAAACTGCACAGTATAGATGAGGTTCTGGAAATTACTGGACAGGAATTTTCAGCATTTGAAAGACTCAACATGGCATGTTGATGTAAATCAGAAACATTTCTTAAAATAAAATAAATCAGTTTTGTTTCTAACTTTGTTCTTTATTATTAATGGGTAAATATTTGAATCCTATTTCATTTTGTTTAAATGAAATGTAATCACTGCTGGTAGCATTAGATTTTTGTCAGAATAATAAGTTTGCACTTTTTAAGGCTCACACTTGTATTCTTGTTATAAATAAAATATTCTCATGTAGATATGTAAAACAAATAAAATCTGAACTTAGATAAAATTATATAAAAATTTTGTTAATAGAAATATATGTACATATACCATTTATATGTTTCCATAATATGTTCTTTCTCTCTACACACACACACACACACACACACACACACACACACATATAATATAGCTATAACTTTCTGGTAGACACATTAGAAAGTATAAAGGAATAGGTGAATATAATTTCAATAATATATCTTAACTATAAGTACTCAAACCACTGCCATTATAAAATGCTATCAATATAAAATCTAATAAGGTATTTGATATTTTTTAATAATACATTTTCAAAATTTGATTTTACACTTGCTGCACATCTGAATTCAAGAACAATCAAATTGCTCAAAACTACATAGTACTTGCTCTTTTGTGTTATGTAGGTTTAAGTATACTGTTGGTAGAGGCTGAGACTACTAAGAATCTGTGGGTTTGTATCTGTCTCCGTCTCCCAATTGCTATAGGTGAGTTTAAACTTTCTAACACTCAGTTTCTTTATATGTAAGATTAGGTAAATACTGGTACTGCTTCACTGACTTTTCATGAAGACCAAAGGAATTCAAAACACCAGACAACCAGGCAATCAATGGCACTAGAGGACGCAGAAGAAATGATGTTGCTACAAAAGTTACCTGAGCCTAAATGGACATTTGTGGGAGGAATAGCTGATATTCATGCTCAATTTCCATGTTTGCCACATTTCATTACCTCCACCACCCAATCAGGCTTTTCTCAATGCTTAATTATTATTGCTTTTTGGGGCGTATTCTACATGTAGGTCTTGCTTACTTTGGGGAATAGATTTTCCCATTTCAAGTATCCGGCCTACCTTCTTTGGCTCAAATTTAAAAAGAAAACCATGCAAAGGCTGAAAGTCCAAAGTAAAAAGAGAGCCTGCCTTGAACTATTTTGAGTAAGTGGTTTTCATTGCAAGTATATAGATAGAAAACATTGATTGTTTTCTATAAGGCTCATCTAATGAAAATGAACAAATAATCAGAATCATTTATGCTTATAATTGCACAAGTGTTCTACTAGGTTTGAGAAAAATCTGACACTTTTGTCAGTATATACCACCAGTACAAACAAGGGGCAGGGGGAAATAGCATTTATACCCTTCAGAATTCATGGGTACCATGACAATGTAGTAGAAAGCTTGTCATAAGTTACAATATTTAACAACACTGCCAACCACCTATCAGAAGTGCCAGACATCAACAACAGTCCACATTATTCAAAGAAAACAGTAAGGGCAGTTATCAATGATATAATGGTACTGCAATCAGTGTTGTAATTGCTAACCAAGGGCAAAATATTAATTCATGACCACAGCATCCATTAAAAACAGCCAGAGACAAAAAATAAAGAAAAGAGCAGCACATACACACACTCACGCGCACATGCACACACACAACACACACAAACACGAGCGCACGCTAAAAAAGAAAAGGGAAAAAGTAGGAATCTGATCAAACCATCCAATCCTGCTAAAGACCATAGAGATGTCAGAGCCCACCAAAGCCCCAAATTACCATTCAAGCAGGAGAGAAGAGGGAAATTACAGATGGCTGTTCAAAGGTGGTGCTTCCTGCCTTCCATAGGATTTCATGGGTGTTGTATGCAAATAAGATCATTGACATTCTTTCTCCTAGGAAACAATTAAAATGAGCTGGTAGAGATTTGAGATGCTGGAGAGTCTACATGCTCCAACTCCTTAAATTACATGTGAAAATATGAAAAGCTAACCAATTGTGCGAAGTCAGACTACCACTTCTGATGGATGTCCAGTAATGGAAGATCTGTTCTCAAGACGTCCTGCATATTATTCTCTCTGGGATTCCTTGCTCCTCTGTTTTTCCTATGGTGCTTATCATTTTTCCCTAGTTTGCATCTGGAGAATAGGAGAACAAAGGGTAGTAATGAAAAACAAATCTTTTTTAGAAGTTCACCGTTAGGCAGGTGGTCTTGTGATGTAGCAAAACTAGACCTGCTGGGCAACGTGTCACAGCCATTGCTTAGATTGTCTCTTGTGTCAAAGGTGCAAAGTCCTGATTGCTCAGTGTTAACTTACTGACCACCACAAAAGTCTTAGGAAAGTTCCTACAGTACAACTGGAATGTACCCTAGGATTCTGGAAAATGAAAATAATTTTAAACATATGTTTATGTTTCGTTTTCAAATATAGAAGTTTTTAGTTTTCTATTTCCATCACATCTAAATAACAAATACCCTGTTCATAGAAATGTTGAGTTCCTGAAATTCCTGGTTATGGGTAAAATTAATTTGTTTGTAAACTATAGTTTATTCTTTTTTCACTGTTATTATAATGATGAGGTATGGAGGGGAGACAGTTAACATAAGTCAGGTAATATGTACATTTCTTTTTGATCAAAATCACCCTTGCCCTCACCTCTCCAAGTTTTTCTTCTCATCCCCAACCACAAGCTGTATAGTTCTTTTTCAACACAGTGTCTAGTGAGTACCATTGCTGCATTTGTTCACTCTTTGTCCCTCCATTTCTGGGCTTCCCCTTCCCCTCCCAAAGATAGATAATGAACAAACATGACAAAAAGAAAAGAAAAACAAAACGACAACAGCAAAACTCTTGTTTGCATTTCTTGGAGTTTGTTTTGAAAAAACATTCATTTATATGATTAGAGGCATGTAAGCATTGGGTTTTTGTGTTTCTACCCTAAGAGTATCTTCCTTTGGTCTCACCATGTGTGAATGCCTAGAGTCCTGTATACGTTATCATGTCTCTATGTATTTTAGGTCTAGTTTCCACATATGAGAAAAATCATGCGCTGTTGTTGTCTCTGAGTTTGGCTTACTCATTTAATATGATTTGTTCTAGGTCCATCCATATCCCTGAAAATAACATAATGTTATTCTTTCTAATGGCCATGTAAAATTCCATTGTGTATCGGTACCACACTTTTTGGGATCCACTCATGTATTGTAGAGCATCTGGGCTGTTTTCACAATTTGTCTATTGTGAATAGTGCAGCACTGCACATGATGTGCAAGTGTCTTTATGGTATTCTGACTTGTACTGTTTTGGGTAGATGGCCAAGAGTGCTATGTCTGGGTAGTAGGGAAGATCTATGTTTAGATTTTGAGGAACTTCCAGACTGGTCTCCAGAGTGGTTACATTAGTTTACATTCCCACCAACAGTGCAATAGGGTTCCTTTCTTCCCACATCCCCACCATTTATTGTTGTTCAAACCCATGATGTTGGCAAGTCTAACTGAATTGGGATGGAATCTCAGAGTTGTTTTTTGGTTTTTATATTTCCTTTATGACCACGGATGTTGAGCATTTCTTCATATGTTTCTTTGCCATTCTTACCTCTTCCAAGAAGCCTCTTCTTAGCTCCTTTGCCCACTTAGTGATTGTTTTTCAAGCTTTGTATATATTGTTTCAGTGGTCTTTCTCCCAACTTTATGATTTATTCTTAAAAATAAAATTTGGTAGTAAACTGAGGACTATGTTAAAAGCTCTGAGATTTGAGTTGTAAGAATTGAGATTGTAAGGCTCTAATTGGCCACATATTATCAAACTTTAGCTACCTTAATTGTCCCTGACTGTGATTAAATAAAATAACATGCTTGTAGACATCATGTAAACTGTAGAATATTGTTGAAAGGAAAGAAATATTATTTTGTTTGAAATCTAACAAGTATTACTTATACATTAAAATAATTTATATGCCCATAATTTATTTTCTGTGTGATAGAAAGAGGATATTTCCAGATTGGAGATGTTTATTGATAAGCCTTCTTTTTAATTTTTGTTATCCATTTATTTTAACAAGGAAGCCTACCTTACAAATGACTTGAAATGTGCCTCAAGTATTCAACTGACAGTGCAGATCCACTGTTTGTGGTTCAAAAATCAAGTTAAACATTTATAAAAATTTCTGCTGAACATTCCGGCTAATGAAAGCACCATTTGTGGTGTACTAAAACATGCACACACATAGGTATTGCCCCATTTATCAGACATGAGAGCTAATTACCTCATACACAACTGTATCTCTTCCACTCTCTGCATTTCAATTCCCAATATTAACACATAGGTGGTCAAGCTGACCATCGAATAGCCTGCATGAGTATGAATGCATTAAATAATTTAATGTTGGAAGAGTTTATTAAACTGCCACATTCTAATCAGCATGCGTACCTGCCTTCATTAATTTTGCACTGGTCCATGGTGTGTCTCTACAGCCAACACGAAGAGCACTAATGTTAATAGGACCTCTTAACAAACAGGACGAGTTAATCAAGGAAAATTTACTATTAACCACATGACCATGCATACTGCTATCTAATTACAATCAGAGTTAACCCTTACCCTGCCACACCCATTTAGACATCTTTCTTTTTATTTGTCAATGAAACTGCAGAAACAGGGTATCATTATTTCATTATAGTGAGAGATATTTGCATCTGCATGTCATTATGAACACAAAAGCATTTCTGATTGATAATGTACCCTGTCACAGAGATTCAATTTCATTCGACTTGAAGATCACAGTGAAGCAAGCCCTGGTTCTGTCTCTAAAATACTTTAATTTTTAAAAAGTAACTGATTATAAAGAGAATTTGTTCAAGTGAATATTAATACTCAACATTCAGCACTTGGCAAGTTACAGGCACTGCTATGTAAAATTGGTATGGATATAATGTCCATAATTTAGTTTGATTGTTTAACAAAGCAGTCTAAGACATTAATGTTAATTTTGGTAAGTCAGGAGCACCATCATTTAACCACATTTTGTTAATACAATCTCAGTGTACTAGCAAAACACCTGCCATAGCTGAGTGACTTACACATTTTAAAGAAAGTACACAGAGCCAAAAGAAGCTGTGGCCAGTGTTTGTTTTTGCTTCTTTAAGTTGCTTGGGACCTGTTTTATTCTTCTGGATTGTGAAAGTTTAAGCACCTTTATAATGGATTATTATGCCATCTGCACTGAAGGGGTTGTGATTTTTTGAAATTTGGAATAAGGAAGACACTTTGAAATGTCAGTACTGATACATAGGAATTTTCAAAGAAAGAAGTTGTAGTGCTTCTTGTGATCACCTTGCTTCTTGGAATATTAGTCTTTGCTGAAGGAACTAAACAATAAGCCACAAGCTTGCTAAGAATTATGAAGTGACTGAAAAAACTTTCAAAAATACTTACTTGAAATATTATCTATTCTGCTTTATACAGTTTCCTATTGGAACGTATATAAACTGGCTTCCTGTGGTACGGGTTTTTTTTTTTGTATTTAGATTCATTGCACTTACATTTTTATTACTGCATTTTGGGGGAGAATTTTATTTTGACTCATATTACAGAAATTCTTCTATATTTTATCCTAAGACTACTGAGTTTGTGAGGTTTACAGTTTTCTTTGTTAGAGAACATCAGTAACAGTTAAGACCTACTTCTACATCACAAAGCAGTCTTACCTGTTGAAACAACACTATTGTTTGTAAGAATTGATTGGAGAGCTTTCTGTTTACAGAAGAATGATCCATAAAAACCTACAGTCAGAATTCAGTCTTGGAAGAACACTAAAAATATGATGTAGTTAAAAAATAATTTAACACATACAACTCGCAATTAAGCTTTAGCTTCCTTGAGGTGATGATCAGCTCTTCATTTCTGCAACTCCACTCTCAAGAGACCAGGGTTGGGACTGGCAGATAGGTTATGTAAGCTGCAGAACATTGGGGAATATGAAAGATCCTGAATAACCTATACTACACTTTTTTGAAGGTTCTGGAATCAAAAAGCTGTATCACAGAATGATATCTGTCTTCTTTTGTCATAGATGTTCAAAGAGCTCAAAGGACAAATATTGTTTTGGATTAAAAAAAATGTTATCAGATTTAAATGGTGAAATGTTTTCCAAAATGGCCAAAATCTAATTGTAAAATCCTTTTGGGAAATTCAGTTTTGCCTGTATGTTGCCCTCTTGGTATTTTGGCCCAGTCTTATCCATTGTTATTGCTATTTAGGCAAATTTTAGGGTTCAGTAGAAAACAACTTCGCAAAGAGTTGGGAGATTTAAATTGTGTTTCTAGCTCTGCTTATTTCTCTCATCTATAAAGAAAAAGAGGTACAGTTATTTATCCCCAAGGATTTCTGAATACACTAACTTTAAGCATATGAAGTAATAGAATTGAAGAAACCTTATAGAATTCACGGGTCTCTGAAAGAGTGTAGGAATCTTGTGTGACTAGTCAGAAAAATGGATCATTTTTCTTCTTCCTTTCCTTTATTTTTGATAATTAAAATTTAATGTTCAAAACAAAGAACATCCAGTTGCTGTCTCTTGTGTTTCTTCCCATCCTTGCAAAGCATATAAACTCCACACTGAAAGATGATAATGCAATAGTCCTCCATATGACTCATAAATATAATTTAGTTTGGAAATGTCATATGATAATCCTACATAAAACCCTATTCATCAAAGGCCTGAGCTGTCAGGTCGTGATGGTGTTTTGATTATTTTACACATTATTTACACAAGGAAGAGCCAAAAGGCATATTCTACACACGATTTAAGAAAGAGAAAGGGCTCTTTAAAATTGAGGGTTTATCCTTTTCACAAATATGGTTAATTCTGAAAATGTGAAAGGATAGGTATGTTAAATTGGCTGCACAATGGTAAATACACGCCAACTATATACACACATGCCATATACACATGCAATTCATGTATGCAATATATTACACTGACTATACGAAAAATTCCAGGACCATATAAATGCAAGAAATACGAACAAAACAAAATAAATAGTATTCTCTGTGAGATGTATTGTTTATATGAATTCATAGAAAATGTGCAACAACTACAATCCACAACTATAAGATGATGTAACATTTGTTTTAATAACCACAACAGGTAGGGGCTAGGAGTTAGGAAAGAAAGGGGTGCTATTTTAGTAGGTTTGATGCAAGTGTACAGCTCACCTGTCATAGACAAAAGATGAGTGCCAAGAAGACACAGCATCCCACTGGTGAAGAAGCAGGGCACACAAATACATGCACCCACAGCCTTCTACTAAGTCAGTGACCAGCATATCTATGGGGATCGTTAAGTGCTGAGAAGGAAGGAAGAATTCAGTGGATCTGCTCTCTGATCCACCACATGGCTTGGCCCATGTACCAAGCCAGTACATAGACATTTTTTTAAGATGAAGATGGGGCAGACCACTTTTGGGCATCTACCCAAAAGGCCACAAACAAGAGCACACTAAAGCCACCAGCACAACAATGTTTACCGCAGCACAATTTGTCACAACTAGAATATGGAACCAACCCAGATGCCCTTCAGTAGAAGAATGGATCAGGAAAATGTGGTACATATACACAATGGAATTTTATGCCTCTATCAGAAAGAATGACATTGCCCCATTCGTAAGGAAATGGAAGGACTTGGAAAAAATTATACTAAGTGAAGTGAGCAAGACCCAAAGAAACATGGACTCTATGGTCTCCCTCATAGGGAATAATTAGCACAGGTTTAGGCAAGTCACAGCAGAGGATCACAAGAGCCCAATAGCTATACCCTTATGAACACATAAGATGATGCTAAGTGAAATGAACTCCATGTTATGGAAATGATTGTTATATCACTGTTGTAACTACTTTCAATGTGCTACGTGTAACCGTAGCTTCTATTATTGATGATCTTCTTGTATCTATCCCCTTCCTATGGTGTACCTGCACTATCTTATGTGAGTACATTTGAAACCGTGTATACTGGTATTAGAACTAGGAAACTCAAAGGGAATACCAAAATCGAGAGACACAGGGTAAAAAAGACAAACGACTACAAAAGTAATACTTGCAAAACTGTTTGGTGTAAATGAACTGAACAACTCACGGCGGGGGGGGGGGGGGGGCGGGAAGGAAAAGGGAAAGGCGGAGGGGGGAATGAGGAAGGTGGTAACAAACAGTACAAGAAATGTATCCAATGCCTACTGTATGAAACTCTAACCTCTCTGTACATCAGTTTCACAATAAAAATTTAAAAAAAAAGATGGGGCAGAGAAGAGCATGGAAGAGAGAAATTAAAATATCTCAAATCTCAGCAATGCATACTGAAACAAACATTCCCATTTTTCTTGAGTTATTTTTCTTGACTCTCTTCCTTCTCAATAATTTCAGGTTTTTGAAAATGGTTTTTCTTTGGAGAATGCATAGGAAGTTTTAGTTAGAGCCAGATTCATGCTTGTCCATGGATCATACTCTGCTGGGGACAGACCAAGTTCCTGTACTATGTCAGGGGTCTATAGTTGTCAAGGTTTTCCAGAAATTCCTAGATTCCAATAAGAGATGGGCCATAATATGACCTTTCCTTCGCAAAGGGAAAGTTTGAAAAATAGAACCGAAATCCACCAGAAAGATACACCAAACCATATTTCTCATGCTATATTACTAATTTTGAGGGAAGGGAAGTTGGATCATATATTCATCTATGATATAGGATAAGATTCATTATTTTGCTAAGAAAGGTCAACTTCAAAATATCAACCACATAATGAATTTTAATAAACATTTAAATTTGCAGTTTTTCAACCTTGTAGATTTTATTTTGCATTATGTTTCTTAAGAGCTTATAACAAATTGTGAAATGAGTGAATTACTTGTAACCATCTCATTTTGAAAGCAAATTTGTAAGTATCATTTCAAAAAACAAATAAATGGAGACACATAAGGTTTCATGGGAGTGACAGGTATAGTTTCAAATAGTATTTTGTAGAACAGGGCCTTTAAGTGTAAGAGGATTTAACACACATAGGGATCTGAAAAAAAAAAAAAAAAAAAAAAACAGAGTAAAGAGTCAACTGACTTAACGCAGTTTTTATTGAAGGTACTGATGTTTGAAGGAACTGTTTTTGGAAGAATTCTCTCAAGGAGACAAAGCAGCCTTCTTTATTCTCAAGCACTCTCAATTGTGAGATCAAGGTGATCTCGAATATCTACAGTGATGGAGGTGATTATCTGAAGCTTTGCAGCAGGAAGGCTCTCCCTGCTGGCTTGAAACAGCTTATGGACACCTGACAATCCCCGCACCACAGTTGTTAACCATAATGATACACAAGACTCAGGCTCATTTTGACTTTCTAGACAATTTATGTGAGCTTTTGGAAGTTACTCTAGTTTCATGTAAAGATGTGCAGTTAAATTTCTCCCTTATATTGCACAGTGTATCTTGATGGAAATGCCTTTCTCTCTTTGCCAGAGCTTGGCACATTAGTCACATAAAGAAGGTATTACCCAAATCAATATTATACCATTTCTTTGAGGAACTCCTCTCAAGGCAGGAGACAATTTTTCCTTTTTGTTTTGGGTTCTTTCTTCATTTTAATAGATGTGGATAAAGTACTGGCTAGTGCTTACTTATCTAAGACCAGTGAAGAAAAAGAAAGTGGTGTTTCTTAGCCACAAACAATATTATCTACATTGATCCTGAAAGAGAAAGCTTAAGCCTGGTAGTTTTTTAACAGTTAGAGCAACCATACTCAATGACACTTTGGGCCACTTTTAAGACTGGATTATTTTGAATTGTCTGATGTTGTGATATTGAATTTGTTTATGAATTGTACTAAATGGATAATCACAATTCACACAGCTACCTTTAGAAGGTCACAACACATTCTGTTTTCTTCATCCCCCACCATCCCTCTGATGTTTCTCTGTTCCCTCTAATCTTGCTTTCTATTTTGACTTGTTTTGGGGCAAACTTCTACTAGAAATCTTTGTCAAAGCCTACTTTCTTCCAGAAAAGACCCATTCTTATAAAAATCAGGATAGTTGGACAAGCTGAGGGCAATTACCTGATCAATATCAGTCAGAATGAGAAGCCCATGATGGATGCCCCTTTGGATGTAAAGAAAAGCAACAGAGACATATGGAATTAAGCTAGTCTTATTTAGCATATCAGTACAAGACACTGAAGGAGCGTAATTTGACCTATGGGAAAAAAACCAAAAGACTGTGTAACCCTTTGTAGTATAAAGAAGGGACTCAGACAGGGTAAACAGAAAATTTCAGTAATTGTTGATTTTGCAATGAAGGAGTTATCTCAAATCTTTTCTATCTCGAGCTACAGATTAGGAAAAATCAGTGAGTTCATTTCTTCATTTCCTATAAAGCAGGTGGGGTATTCAATGGAGCACAATGAACACAACACAAAGTGGCAAATGAAACATTGCTGACTAACTCAAAAGGCATAAATCGTAGGCAACACTCTTTAACTTAGAATGTTAATACGTGTTTTAATTATACTTTTAGGTTGACAATTTTTCTAAAACAAAATGGCAAATCTCTTCAGATTATATTGTCTTGGGCTTGTTAATATAACTAACAGGGCAATAGGTCTCAGGTATGTAATCATCATTACTTCTCATGGAGTTGGCCTCTCAAAATCAACAAACACACATTCAGAGGAATTTATATATCCTCAAATCCCAATATAGCTATGAAAGATGGCTTCCATGTGGTATCTGTCTATATCTCTTAATTGCTTGACAGTTACAGAATTGAGCAACTTTTTTTTAATATAAATCTTTCCCTGTAACAATACCTTAAGTTATTTTTCTTGAATCTTCATCTGGTCCAGAGTAGTAGCACTGAGAATCACAAATGGAACACACCAGAGTTAAAGATTTTGGGGGACTTGGAAAGAGAAACTATCTCGAAAAATCCAGAATTGTAAGCAGGACACTTGTAGCTTACACCTGAAATCCTTGCTATCCAGTAGGCTGAGATCTGAGGATTTTAGGTTCAAAACCAGGTCAGCCAGACAGTTCCAAGAGACTCTTAACTCCAATTAGCCAGAAAAAAAAGTTGGAAATAGAGGAATGGGTCAAGTTGAAGAGTGTTAGCTTGGATGGAAAAAGGTAAGCAAGAGCATAAGGCACTGAATTCAAGCTCAGTACTGTCTGTAACACACACACACACACACACACACCCTTTCCCCTCTCCCCTATCTCCAAGACATTCAGAATCAGAGGGACACTTAGGAAGTCAGCTCTGTTTAGTACCCTAGAATTTTAGACAAATGCAGAGTACTTGGACAGAACAATTACAAACCATAATTCTTCATTTGTAAGCATTTTCTTAGGTGAAACAATTTTGGTAGCCCATAGACCACATATCAAGAAACATGAGGGGCTGGGGATATGGCCTAGGGGCAAGAGTGCCTGCCTCATATACATGATGGCCTGGGTTCGATTCCCCAGCACCACAAATACAGAAAATGGCCAGAAGTGGCACTGTGGCTCAAGTGGCAGAGTGCTAGCCTTGAGCAAAAAGAAGCCAGGGACAGTGCTCAGGCCCTGAGTCCAAGCCCCAGGACTGGCCAAAAAAAAAAAAAAAAAGAAACATGAGAACTTCTAAATCTTTCTTTCCACCAGCCTCTGTCAGGGTAGAAAGCACACTAACTTAAAGCAATGAGAATCAATCACATTCTGCAAAGACTACTATGGAAATAGACTGAGATGCATTCAGTCAGCCCAAAGCTTTGATGTTCTGACATTTGCCTATTAAGAACTGCCACTTCTCTTCTTTCAGCTCAAATCCTTTTGTTTTGTTTCCATCCACTTTGCTTAAAGGTATTCCAGCTGTTAAAGTGTTTCTAGAGACAACTGAGTTTTTGTTTTAATCCTTTACCATCAAATAGGTAGGTACTCCCTCCTCTCTTGCATGTAGCTGATTTCAATAACCCAAGCTTCTAGTTTCCTCCTTATTGTAAGACATTATTGAAAGGAACTGGGAAGAAGGAACATTTGTAAATAAATCCACTTCTTTTAGAATAAAAGCTCACATTTTTGTGATGCCATCACTTCTATTCTGCTTCTTACTAGCTCCCACCAGCCACTTTGTTATGCTCATCAGCTACATATGGCCCCTCATTCCTCAAGCAGGCTCTCTGCCACTCATGGGGGAAGAGGGGAAGGGGGAAAGGGGAGGGGGGAATGAGGAAGGAGGTAACAAATAGTACAAGAAATGTACCCAAGGCCTAACGTATTAAACTGTAACCTCTCTGTACATCACTTTGACAATAAATAAGTATAAAAAAAGAAAAAAAAGAGAAAGGTAAACTGTATTTCTATAAGCTAACAATATACTTGGATATTAAATTTTTCAAAATTAATACTTTAAATAATTAAAAAATGACATCAGTGTGAATCTAATAAAACAAGAATGCTGAAACTACAATCCGGATATAAGAAAACATGGGAATCTTTAATAAGTGGAGGAACATATTGATTTCATGGGTTAGAATATTTCACAAAGAAGAGATTTGAATTTCTGCAAGTCAATATACAAATTTACAGCAATTCCTGTTAAAATACCACCAACAATTTTTGTGAGTAAAAAGAAATTCAATAAACAGGACTCTAAACATTCACACAGTGAGACCAAGGGAGGATATTCTTAGGAGAGGATCACAAAGGCTCAATAGCTATGAACATGTGATCATATAATAATAATATAATATAATGATGATAATGAAACTAACTCCAAGAAATGGAAATAAGAGATTTTTTTGGTATTTTGGTTTTGTTTTTCTCCTTTGTTGATATTTTTGGTTTCTGTACCTTTTGTCTTGTACACAACTTTATATGTATGGAGTAGGGTAAGGGGAGCCCTGAAATGGTGTAGCAAAGGGCAAACAAATGTAGCAGGTTTCACTAGACACTGTATTGAAAATGAAATACAGGACTTGTGGGAGAGGGGCCCAGGAGGGAAATACTGGGAAAAAATGAGGGAAGAGATGACACTTCAAAAAGAAATGTATTCATTACTTGACTTATGCAACTATAACCCTTCTGTACATCACCTTTACAATAATTTTTTTTTAAAAAAAAGAACCTTTATTCCAGCCATTTCTGTCTAGGATCACGATAACATGACCTAGAATCTTTATCATGCCACCCTGATAGTATGTATTATGCTCTAACACAGGAAGCACATGGGCAAATGAATAAGTCTAATTGATAGTTCCCTTTTCACAGGCATTTGTACTAACCTATAAGAAAGACAAGAAGAAACACTAGCCATAGGGGAAGAAATTCACACAATATTTAGATTTATATAAATTCATGTATAACTCAAAAAATAGACCTGATTTGTAGTTATTCCAGGTGGGTCTTAAAAGTCATTAACTACTCAGATTTCTCCTCCAATCATCATTGTATAAACCCTTTTAATATGAACACTGATTGCTGTTCTAAGCACTGAAATAGAATGACATAGTGAACTATAGGGAAAGAGTAGAATGAGTTAGAGCCATAACCAGTATTATTCAAATTGTATTGCAAACATATTGCTGTATTGGTGTCACCCTGGTACTTTGGACACATCGGTGTGGGTTTTTATTTTGCCAAGTTTGCTCCCTTGATGAAAAATGTGTGATATGTTATATGGGGGGGCTTTAAAAACATCATCTCCCTATTTTTTCAAAAGAGCCCTACTAGATGTGGTACCAGGATTCACTGGCTTATAAATACAAAAAAATCAATTCAAACTGTTTTTAATAAAAGTAAATAGACGAAGAAAAAAAAGCACATATGATTGATGTACTTATAAACTCAAAAGAAAAAGTGCGTAGTCATTGTTTTTTTAAATACTAAAAATAATATGTGAGTATAAAAATAATACCAACTCTGTGAACATTTAAGTATAATAAAAGTTGAGTAATAATTCTAAATTTATAGTCACATAATTACACAAGATTTAAATGCTATCTTTATTACTATGTTACAAGTATTATTTTACAATATGTATTTCTTTTCACATTTTTCATTATAGAACTTCTTGTCTTCATCATCTAACTGACATTTCCAGGTTAACTAATTTGAAATTTTTCATATATTAAATTAATTTTCAGTGTGTACTATGGTATATAGAATAGAGGAAAATAGTTTCTCTACAAATGCTAGGTACAATAACTTCAGAGCGTATATTTTGAAACAAAAAATAATCAAATGTTGGAGGGGATGTGGCCAAAAGGGAACCCTACTTCACTGTTGGTGGGAATGTAAACTGGTTCAGCCACTCTGGAAAGCGGTAAGGAGATTTCTCAGAAGGCTAAACATAGAGCTCCCGTATGACCCAGCAGCCCCACTTTTGGGCATCAACCCAAAAGACCACAAACAAGAACACACTAAAGCCACTAGCACAGCAATGTTCATCGCAGCACAATTTGTCATAGCTAGAATATGGAACCAACCCAGATGCCCCTCAATAGATGAATGGATCAGGAAAATGTGGTACATATACACAATGGAATTTTATGCCTCTATCAGAAAGAATGACATTGCCCCATTCGTAAGGAAATGGAAGGACTTGGAAAAAAATTATACTAAGTGAAGTGAGCCAGACCCAAAGAAACATGGACTCTATGGTCTCCCTCATAAGGAATAATTAGCACAGGTTTAGGCTAGTCACAGCAGAGGATCACAAGAGCCCAATAGCTATACCCTTATGAATGCATAAGATAATGCTAAGTGAAATGAACTCCATGTTATGGAAACGACTGTTGTAATTACTTTCAACATGTGATGTGAAACCTTAGTTTCTATTATTAATGACCCTCTTGCATCTCCTTCCTGTGGTTGTACCTGCACTATCTCTGTATCTTATCTGAGTACACTGGAAACCATGTATAGTGGTATTAGAACTAGGAAACTGAAAAGGAATACCAAAATCAAGAGACACAGGGTAAAAAGACAAAGACTACAAAAGCAATACTTGCAAAACTGTTTGGTTTAAATCAACTGAACAACTCATGGGGGGAAAGGGAAAGGGGAAGGGGGAAGGAGAGAATGAGGGAGGAGGACCAAACAGTACAAGAAATGTATCCAGTGCCTAACGTATGAAACTCTAACCTCTCTGTACATCAGTTAGACAATAAAAATTAAAGACAAAATTAAAAGAAAGAAAATACTCAAATCTGTTTTGTATATTTTATATAAAATATTTTCACAGTTACTGTCTTTGAGGTTTTTTTCTCTGACAAATATTTTTATAAGACATACTTGTCAAATAAGTTTCTTCACTTATAATTGTTTTGAATGTTTTTCCAGGTATAGCTTTCTCAATTTATCTCACCTTCACTATGTACAGATATATATATATACATATATTTACATATATATGGAGAGAGAGAGAGAGAGATTTACCCAATGATATTCACTTGATACTATGTTGGAAATGAGCTAAACAACTTGGGGGGAAGAGAGTAGGGAGGTATAAGTGGGAGAAAATGAGGGAGTGATTAAAAAGAAATTCACTCATTACCTAATTTAATTAACTGTAATCCCTTGGTTCATTACCATTAGAATAAAAATATTAAAAACAAAGAATTTTATTGTAATTTCCCCAGAAACTGAGCTATTTATTCCCTAGCACAATTGTAAATTTTCAGGATTAAATCTTAATGTTTGAACTTTCATAGAGCATTTATTCAGCTCCTCCTTTGCTTTTATAGGAATAAATGTCATGTTTTCATTTCTATACTTTATAAATAATTACAGCATTCTGAAGATTCAAAAAGTGCATTAGAAATCACTTGATTATTTTCAAATAGTTTTGAACAAAATACAGACAAATTTTCAGTAATTTATATCAAAAAACTAATAAATTTATGGGACAAAAGGGTTAATTAAAACTATTTAAATATGTGAGTATTTCTCAATGGTAATGATAGCAAAGAGAGAAAGCTTCTGTTTCTTCTTTTTTTTCTTGTATTTAATATCAGTGCCTTTATCTCTTTGGACCGGAGTCTGTGTGTGTGTGTGTGTGTGTGTGTGTGTGTGTGTGTGTGTGTCTGTGTCTGTGTCTGTGTTTTTATTGCTATTTTGCTTATTTTTATTTTATTTAGTTTTAGAAATTGTTCTCATCTTTAAGTAGTTGTACAAAGGAGTTGCCATTTAACAAAGCAGTTTATGAATGTAATGTATCTTAACGTGTTTGTGATTTCATACTTACAGCTACAAGTTCTATTTTTCTCGGTGAAATAACTCCAATTTATTTGGACATAATGATGAGTTATGTCCATCAAGTCAATTTTAAAGCCATATTTACTCTATAAACTATTTATTTAGTAAGAGCTATCTGTTTATCATGACATTGCATTCCTCTAACAATTTGTTTCATTTCATTTTATTTTCTTATTTTGTACTAGTTCTGGGCTTAAACTCAGGGCGTTTTACTTTTGCTCAACCTTTTCTGGCTTCACTGGTGTTCTATTACTAGAACCACACCTCCAGCCTAGCTTTTATCTAATTAGAGATAAAAATCTTTCAGTCTTTTCTGCCTGAGCTGGCTTTTTTCATATTTTATCACATGCTAAAAAGGAAAAAATAATTTTAACTACTAGTTCTTAGATCAAAATGAAATGTCATGGTTCAAGAGCAATCTGTAAAAATGATTCTGTAGCTTTGTCAGCTAATTTATCTGGAGCTCAGACTTCCAAGTAACCAACAACTTTTGAAAAAAAATAATTGATGCTTCATTAAGAGATTTACATCTTTTGATTTACACATGTCATTGACATTGTTTAGTCTCCAAAGCAAACAATAAATGTCACTGTGCCTCTTGGGCCTGCTCCACCTTCACCTCCATAAGATAAATGAAAATTCAGTATTTTTATTAATATTTAGTATACTTTCCTTTCCTATTTTCACTGAAGTACTTTATTTCAAAAACTAAAACTAAAAACTAAAATGAAAACTGAAATAGACCAGTGATTGTAGGTACAACTACTGTAGAGACACCATTGCAAATACAACCAAACCTAACTGTGTTGTGTATTATTTTTATGGAAGAACTGGTCAGCCTTATTTTCTACGTATAATTCACATACATTCAGGCCATTATTTCTCTAATTTCTCACTGACCCTGACTGGCAACCTGCTGATTCCATTCGTTCATAGGCAGGCTCCGATACACCAAATGCTTGGCAGAGGTGGCAGCACATATGTTTCTTCCAGTACCACTGAAGGGTACACTGTCCTGAGCCATGTTCTTGCAAGGCTTCTGGAAAGGGAAGCCTTATACTATATTGGTGGGCAAAAAGAATAGACTGTTCTTTGCCATTTTTTATATTTTATCACATATTAAAATGAAAACTTAGTTCACAGTAAATGTGTCTCACATACTACTAGGTATGAAAACTCCAAAAGCTGGAATTATAAAATGAAAGTCTACCATACCTATTTCTATTTATTGCAATGCAGGTAGAGTCAGGGGCCCATAATGACAAACAAAATGAAATACCAGATCAGCAACATAAATTGTGCAGTAGATCAAACAGGAAGGTGTGGTTGCGATAGGTTCAGGGATCAACAAGTGCATGTGTAGAAGAAAACTATCTTATGTAGGGCACAGTAATTAGAAAGTAATATAGACATAAACAACAGATAGATAGGAAGGGACACAGAGTGGACAGCCAGCCAGAAGCAAGTTGGAATAGAACCTCTAGGTCAGGGCTGAGATTCTGGGCTAAATTTACATAACCCAGGAAGCTTTTGGAAGACATTGACCTGAGGAATGTTTACAAAGTTATTTAGCTTCTATTTGGAGAGCAGAATATGTAGTATGGAAATGAAAACCTTTGCTACTATCAAGTAAAAGGTGATGCTATTTGGACTGGAGCAAAATGTGAAGATACCACTCTGAAAAAATTATACTAAGTGAAATGAGCCAGATCCAAAGAAGCATGGACTCTATGGTTTCACTCATAGGGAATAATAGTACAGGTTTAGGCTAGTCATAGCAGAAGATCACAATAGCCCAGTAGCTATGCCCTTGTGAATACATAAGATGATGCTAAGTGAAATGAACTCCATTTTATGGAAACAAGTGTTATATCATTGTTTTTTTTTAATTTTTATTGTCAAACTTATATACAGAGTGGTTACTATTTCATATGTTAGGCATTGGATACATTTCTTGTACTGTTTGTTACCTCCTCCCTCAGTCCACCCATGAGTTGTTCGATAGATTTACACTAAACAGTTTTGCAAGTATTGCTTTTGTAATCATTTGTCTTTTTTACCCTGTGTCTCTCGATTTTGGTATTTCCTTTCAGTTTCCTAGTTCTAATACCTGTATACATTTTTAACATGCCATGTGAAACCATAGCTTTTTTTTTTGTTTCTCTTGTATTCCCTTCCTGTGGTTGTACCTCCCATTATCACTGTATCTCATCTAAGTGCCCTGTATACTGTATATATGTGTATTAGAACTAGGGAAGGGAAAGAGAATAGCAAAATTGAGAGACCAAAGATAAAACGACAAACTATTCCAAAAGCAATACTTACAAAACCATTTGGTGTAAACAACTGTACAACTCATGGGAGAGGGGGGAGGGAAAGGGATAGGGGGGTAACAAGCTAACAAGAAATGTACTCACTGCCTTACTGCCTTATGAAACTGTATCCCCTCTGTACTTCACTTTGACAATAAAAGAAAGAAAAAGAAATAGACCCAAGTGGGAAAAATTTTTCATGTGTATCTGAAAGGATAGATGGATGAATTGAACATAGGAAGTGAGGAAAGGGAAAGGAGTCAAAACTAAGGTCAGGATTTTAAGATTAATGTGTTGATGAATTTTTAGAGTTCTATACAGAAAATAGAATCAGTCAATGGGTGGAATTAAGAAAGGAAGAAGAATAAAGAGGAGAAAGCAGGCAAGAATTCATTGTATCTACCACAGAATTGAGGGGAAAAAAGGAAAGGTGTGAGTTGAAATGGGGCAAAGATGTTGAAGGGATGACACAGACCAAGACCCATAGTGTGCTTAAACTGCTTGTTACATGACAAAGACGTTCAATACATAGCATAAAAATTAAGAAAAATGTGGGAAGTGATAAGTTGGGAGGGTTGGATGAGAATGTTGAAAGGATTGACATTTATCAAGATGTACTGCATTCATTAACTGCTTTGGTAAGTGGCAGCTCTTATGTACAATTACTGAAAGATAAAATATTCAAAAAAGTTCATTTTTTAAAAAAATGTATAGAAAATATCCAAATGAAGAGCAAAGTAATTTGAAATGTGCACTGTGCACTGTTTTAGACAAGGATGTAAATAGGATATTACATGTATAGAGGTAGCATATTTAGCCTGAAAATGGATAGACTCACTCAGGAGTAGGTAAAGATACAGGAGAGAATTGCAGATCTAGTCCCGTAGTGGTGTTATAATTATGTTTAATAGATACATTCAATCCAAAAAATGATTTGTTAAAAAGTTAATGCGTTGCTGTAAGGGTATCAAAATTATTGCATGCTGCTTGTAAAAGACAACAAAAGCAACAAACCCATATTTTTTGCTCTATGGGTTCTTTTTAATAATTGCATTATATGAAATGTACCCATTCAGGGAGGATTTGGGTATTTGTTACTCTTTAATTAGCCTTCTAAAATAATTTACAACCATTAATACTGTTTACAGAACTTAGTATAGTGTTGTAACCTAACAAAAGTAATAGGTCACTAACTTTCATTTTAATTCATTTATTTATTAGCAAAATACATAGAAAATTCAATATTATAACATGCATGGTACTGAATGGCTAATGAGATGAGACAAGTGCCTAGAGAAACTTCTTAACTATCTATAACCAAGGGTACATTTCCAGTCTGTAGTCACAGGCTCAACTTAATTGAAAAGTGGTTTTTCCCTGGACAAACCAATCCACAACTGGTATTTCAAATGTTTTACATGGAAATGATTCTATCAATTTATCAAGTATCTATTGATGATTTAGTGATTATATAAGAGGACAGGAATGAGACAAAGTGACAGAGAACCAAGTGAATAAAAATATGTAGAGGGGTTAGGAATGTGGCTTAGATGTAGGGTGCTTGCTTAGTGTGCATGAAGCCCTGGGTTCGATTCCTCAGCACCACATAAACAGAAAAAGCTGGAAATGGAGCTGTGGTTCAAATGGTAGAGTGCTAGCCTTGAGCAAAAAGAAGCCATACATACATATATAGAGAGATAAAGATATGTGTTTAAGGAATTGCCTGTACAGAGACACATACAGACATTGAATGCTTGGGGAATGAAAAGTAGAAAGGAAACACCAAATGTGACTGACTGTGGAAGTAACCCACCCTACCTCAAAGATTCTCATTGGAACTCTGTTGTATTAACTTAGCAAAGAAACTTAAATTCAATCTTACTAGTGTCAAGTTGAAGAATCACTTTAATTTGGGAGGAGGAAAGCTAATGAGTGGATGTAGTTTCCTGAAATCCCATCATAAATATAGTTTATGCTGGGGATATGGCTTAGTGGCAAGAGCGCTTGCCTAGTATACATGAAGCCCTTGGTTCGATTCCCCAGCACCACATATACAGAAAATGGCCAGAAGTGGCGCTGCGGCTCAAGTGGCAGAGTGCTAGCCTTGAGCAAAAAGAAGCCAGGGACAGTGCTCAGGCCCTGAGTCCAAGGCCCGGGACTGGCAAAAAAAAAAAAAAAAAAAAAAAAAAAGAATAGAAGAAGAAAGGACAAGTCAAATAAAAGAATTTAATATCGATTTCAGGATTGTTGAGTGGTAATAATAATAACACATGACATATACAAAAGATCTCATATAATTATAACAAATCAATGAGGTAGACATGTTATATCTAAATCTCTTTTAGCACTTATAATTCTCAGGAGAGGACAGTGAGTCTTGGGTGACTTGTGTAGTTGTAAAAAGTCATATTGTTCTCAAAGTAAACATAAGCAGTCCTCCTGTCAGTCTAGCCTCAAGTCACATGCACACTGGTGTCACACAGGCTGACTGCCCTCTAAGAAGCCCAAACCCTGGTAACAACGTACCTAGCATTACACCTGCATACCTGAGCACAGTTTCTTTAATCCCGTGTCTTATATTTTCTTTATCACATTTTTAGGAGCAAAGGCCATCATGATAGTCTTGGCCTTTTCTTTTAAGATGGCATTGAACTTAGTTACAGTTGGATTAAAATAAATACGACGTGAGAGATGACTACAAAGATCCCTATTGAGAACTTTTCTCAAAAGTAGCTGAATATGTTTTGACAAAAATAAAAACAAAAAATTAAATAGTCAAACACAAGTTCCCAAGCATGAGTAGTATGCTTCAACTTTGAAAGGCTCTAACTTAAATATTCTTTACCACCTCCAGAGCTCATTATATGGAATCCAGACTAGATACTTAGTGTGCCAACGAGTCACTTGAGGTGGGTATTTCTCTTAGAGAAGTCTGGAAGACACGTTTCTTAAGATGGTTCACTTTTGGTGCTCTTTGTGTGAGAAATGAAAACTGGATAAACTCTCATTTCTACAACAAATTAAAAAAATCAGTCAACTTTTTACACCAAAATCAGGGTCATACACTCCTCTTAAAGAAATTAGACTTGAATTTGAATGAAAGTCATTGGTCTTTTTTAAAATCAATTACTACTGAGAGCTATTTTTCATGAGTTATCATATGAAAATAAACGTTATAAAAAGAGTCAAGTTTCATCTACCATAAAATGCTATCTAAATTTTAAAAAGAATATGTTTACATATAGCCAGGTGCTGGCGACTCACTCTTGTAATCCTAGCTGGTCAGGAGGCTGAGATCTGAGGACTGCAGTTAGGAACCAGCCTGGGCAGACAAATTCTAGAAACTCATCTCCAGTTAGCCAGCAAAAACACTGGAAGTGAAGATGAGCAGGAAAGTCTATGAGACTATTATCTCTCATAAACCATCAAAAAGCCAGAAGTGGATCTCTGGTTCAAGTTGTAGAGTACTAGACTTCAATATAAAAGAAGGAACAGCAAGCAGGAAGGCTGTAAGTCCAAGCTGTAAGACTGTAAGACTAACATAGAAAAAAAAAAAAGAAAGAAACATGGAAGTGAAGCTGTGGCTGAAGTGGTAAGAAACAGGCCTTGAGTGAAAAAGTCAAGACTGATAATAAGACCTTGAGTTCAAGGCCCATTACAGGTATAAAACAAAACAAAAGGAATGTATATATATATATATATATATGCATACATATAACATACACATACATATATGTATATATGTATATATTTGTGCATATATATGTATGTGTACATATGTATATGATATATACACTAATGTGCTATAGTTTCCTTATAAATAAATATAATTTAAAGTAAATAAGTTGATACACACATGTTCATATGTGAATATATGTATTAAATTGCATATACAAAATATTAGTTTATATATTATATACACATTAAGAAATTACATATATACATATAAATATGTATAATTTCTTACTTTTATTGGGACATAGTTAATGTTTCTAGTAGTTACATTTACATCTAAATATATCTATGACTTTATTGTATTTATTCTGTAGGAGCAATGAGAAATTATAAGAATTTCTGGAACAAAATAAATTACTAATCCAGGATCTTCTATTTGTTTTTAATTCATCATATAGAATATTTCCTTAAGCTTTTATTTACAAGTTTCTCCGGCCTTTGTCTTATGCCTGTCTTCTTGTCTTATTATCAAATCGTTGTTTGTTTCTTGATATATTAATAATGAATACCTATTTAATCCTATCTAGACAACTGAAATCATTCTTGAGCCTTTTTTTTCTATCTATTCTACCTTTTTGTCCAGATTCCAACTGCCACTTGCTTTCCTTTTTAGATTCTGGAATTACAACTTGTCTCCCCTTCTTTGTTTATCGGTTAATGCTATTTACTAAAAATAAGCATATATGCAAAACATCACAATTGAATGCTATTTTGACAGAAGTAAGTGAATGCTTCCTCAGAGAAGTACATGTTCATCTACATCATTCAATTTCTACCACTTAACAGAGAATGTCAATTACACCCATCTACACAGAAAGAAGGCTGTTTGCCTAGATCTGATTCCTTAACTTCCTTACTGAGCGAGTGTTCAGGAGTACAGCTTTATGATTAGAATTAAGAAATGTTTTTGTTTTCCTTATTGAGCCAATAGTTTTGTCAATGAGAAATATTCATTTCATAAGTGTGAAAGCTACAACAATATCGACTTGTCAAAATATTCTTTACATAACTGGCTAATTCTACTCTTTGCTCATTAGGTTTTCTGGACCACTTTGTTCTCTTTACATTGTCCTGTATTAAAACCATTATGCTTCAACTTGACGACTTAATCTTTGCAAGATTTGTGTTTTATTTTTATTTTTCTTGAATGCATCCTCAAGTAATCTTTTTTCATTTTTAATAAGGTTTATGTAAGCTCTTCAACAGAAATGAAAATAGAGAAGTATTTTTTAGCCAGGCTAGAAGTTTAATGATATCTGCTAGTTTCCATTCTTGATTAAAGAGTATGATGCTAATCTGATATTTGGTCCTTGAAAGATAATCTGTTTTATTTTCTCCAGAACTTCTTAGATTTTCTTATTGCTCCCAAATTTTGAGATTTCATCAAATTGCATCTAGGATTTTTCCTTGTAAATCAGTTATGACTTTAGATCAGATAAATGTTTTATCATTTGTTTGATTATATTTCTGATCTTTTCCTCAGGAATTCTAATGAAATATTTTGGTTTGATCTGGATGAAGCTTTGATGAGATATTTACTCATAGTTTCTATCTCTTTGTTGTTCAGCTCTAGAGTTTTGTTAACCATCTTTCAGATCACCCAACTTCATTTTCATTTATGTTTATTCATTAATGAATTCTTCTATTGATTGTGTCTAACATTTTAGAAGTAATGATTTCTAAAATAAAATATGCTTTGCTTCTTTATTACTTCCTTTTTGGAGTGATCTAGTTGTGTTTAGGGATATAATAATTTCTTGGATATCTCCCAGGATACCAATTAGATTTTTTTAAGGTTCTTTTCTGTTACTTATATTAGACCTGTTTCTCTAGGGCTCTATTTCTTTTGGTAACATTCTTTTATGATTCGGTTAGGTAACTATTAACATAGGTCAATAAGGACTGTACAAGGAGCCTAAGTCAATTGAGGAGTTTTTATTACTACTCCTGTACTTGATTTACAAAAAGACTCATGTGTTTCATGGTAAGAGCATTAGGTCACTGTGCTTCCTGGATAAGGTGAGAAGCAAATCGGCATGTAGTTTCTAACCTTGTCTTAAAAAAGAGTCATTTGTTCTGAAGTAAAAAAAAAAAAAATGTCGTTTCTTTCTCTCTTTTTTCTTTCTTCTCTAGTACTTGTGTTTGAACTCAAACCCTCATACTTGCTAGGTTGTCACTCTGCCACTTGAGCCACAACTTCAGTTTTGTCTTTCACTGGTTGTTTTAGGAAAGAAAGGGTTTGGCCTCTAACCCAAGAACATGACTGAGATGTCTTCAGCCTGCTTTAGGCTTCCATTACTGTCTGGATCACAAGTGTGTGCCATTGTGTTTAACTCCCCTCCATGGAGATGTAGTAAAATGATTAAAATTGTTCTGCCTGGGCTGACCTCAAATTGCTTTCCTCCTGTTCTTAACCTCCCAAGTAGTTCAGATTACAGACCTGAGCTACTGGTGCCCAGATTCATTTCATTTCTTTGCCAATGTGAAACCATCTTTTCTCCTTCCAGCCTACTTACTTCTCCTTACTACCCACATTTGGACCATTGGGTAAATTTCAAGTTGTCTGTACTTCTTGCATTTTCTCTTGAGATTCAATTTTTTACTCAGTACCTTATTAAGTCAGCTAATACGCTGGTTAGAAATCAGTTTTCAAGCACTTAATTAGGATGAAGTGCTGCTCTAGGTCCTGGTGAATGTTGGAGGAATCAACATTCAGCTGTTTTAAAAACATTCCTGCATTTTGTTGTCCTGAATCATGCACTAAACCACCAAGTCCACTTCTGATCTCCATACTGCCAATTTCAGGACTTTTTCAGGTCTGCCACAAGTTCCTAGAAAGTATTCTCCCATTATACTAGATTGCAAAGACTTTGAAACAAAGGTTGATAATGTCACTACACACTGGGATTCTAGAAGAATTTCTAATACATAGCTTATACTAAATATCTGTCAAATAAATGTATTCATAAACAAATGAATTAATGACCATTGTTATATTCTTTGGCATATCTTCATTGTTATCTTAATGAAGTTTTTGAAATGTGCATAGGTGTTGGTCATCATTTCCAAACTGGTATAATTTTCATGGGATCATTAAAGACATAACTAAGAAAGATTTTGTATAGTTACTAATACAATATTACATAAAATCATCACTATGCTCAGTTGTAAGCATACTACAACTATTGCGTCTCAAATAGTGGATATGTAGAGGTGTGTGTGTGTGTGTGTGTATGTGTGTGTGTTGTAGATGGAGATCAAGGCAAAAAGCTTAGAAACTGGAGATTAATTTGATGTATTTAGGGTCTGCAGTTCATGTCTTCTTTTTGTTTCAGTTTCTTGTAATATAATATAATAATAAAGATATCAGACTAAAGTAAATGTTGGAGGAAAGAGATGCCACAATTTCCCTGAGTGAACAATTATGAAAAAACAATAAAACTGACCTTAGTCTAACAATTAGAAAGGCCATCTGATAAAAAATGTGAAGCTTCCTTTGTCACATGCTCTCCCATTGACTGCTCATAATCATTTTATACAAACCTTATCATTTCCAACCCATCAATATTTTCTACTTAGATAACATTATACCCTAAAAAAGTTGTAAATCAATTTTTTCTTAGGTTTTTCTTCTAAGATCTGGAAATAGCAAGATAAAAGTGTGAAAATAGTGTAAACACTCTTTCCTGTGCTTTTTTCACACTGTAAAAATGGTTTAGTCTTATTTTATATCTAGATGCTTATTGTGGCTTCTGTGTGTCTTATGAGTCCTTAATGTGTTTCTGTATGTTACTTTATGTCATTGTTTTCATTGTCCTCTTAGTGCTATATGGAAAAGTGTGATGTATTATTTGTAAAGGAAGAGTAAAGGTTTAAATTTAAAGCTTTTTCTGTACTAAAGTTCGTATTTGCATTTTATGGATTCTGCGAGGTCTACTTTGGCTCCACATTACTTCACCAAGTTTTATACTAGTGAAGCTTTAGAAAATTAAACTACTACAAAAGACAAAAAAATGTGCTTTTAACTAAATTTCTTTGTAGGTTTTTATCTTTAGTGTAAGTTGGGGTAGATAATAGCATCCTTATCTATCTAGTTACTCATACCAGAGCTCTGGGAGTTGTTACTGACACCAGCCTCTTCCTCTGTTCCCCACATTCTGCCAGTTATTGTTTTTTACTGATCCCGCTTTCAAATTGAATCTTGAATCTCAGTCTCTATTTCCATTATCATCATCCTGATCTTCACTCAGGCTTCAAACACCACATATACAGGTGAATAAATTATTTCTTTATTTCCAGCTGTTTCTCTTAATCTCTTTAACCAATTTGTAAATAACCATAATAACACCATTTTTAAGAACTCAAAAGCCATCTACTTAAACTGGCTTAGTGATCTGCCATTCCTCTTAGAAGAAATTTCTAGATTCTTTCCATCGTCTTTATGAAGAGGCCTCTTAGAGTCTCTTCCTTTTTGTGAGTGGGAGACACCTTTTCTTTAAATCCTTTGTATCCTTTTCATCTTTCCTTTAATCTAATGGGTATTACTCATGATCCAGATTTATAATTAGTGGTCATTTCTCTATGCTATAGGTCTCCCATGGCAAATGCATTTGTGTTGAACTTTTTTTTATTATTTGCTTAATAACTTTATCTCCTACAACCCCTTAAGTCAATCTTGAATGTTTTATATTACTATACTCATAGAGACTAGAATAAAACTTAATTTAAAGTGGTTGCTCAAAAAAATTGGTGAGTCAATGAATGATGATGGCCATTGGTCTGACAGATGTGACAATAGGGAATTAAGCAAGTCCACAAAGATATTTGCTATCCCAATACCACAGAATCTACCCAAGGTGGGTTTTCCTCAAGCTATTCTAGATACTCTTTCTATGAGAGTTGTGGTCCAAGTAGCCATTGAAAAAGCTTTACTCTCTTGGTGTAAGAAAAGGGTTTCACTCTTAAAAAAATCCCAAAAAGTCCAATTCAGTATTCCAGTGTCAAGAATAAAGAATGATGACCCAGTACAACAAAGTAGCAGATGCCTTTTCTTGTCTTTTAATTGGAAAGGCAGCATGTATGGGTAATATATAATAACCATTTATCAATGTGCTAAGAATGTTTGAAATTCTATTAGGTGACATGATTGGGACATTCAAGATGGATGGAGTTGTTATACATTAGGTATCTTGATTGTGCCTGCCAGAGCCTTTAAAGTCAGTTTAGTGGTCTATTAATGTGTCCATTATGAACCCAATTTCTTACCTTAGTCTTTTAAAATTTCGTCTGTCTATAGCTTAGTATATGCTATTTTCCCAAATTCAAACATTTTATATCAACTATAATTCCTCATTGTTAAACAGGTTTTTATTGGTGCCACATTAAAACCTTAATAGGTTGAATATTTGGTTATCATAGCCGTTTAGAGGAAGAGAAGTTCGTGAGCAAGTGCCAGATACTTGAAAGTCCACAGAACTGAGTCCCATTTGCTCTCCACTGCACCCTCCACTGCTGCAAAGTCCATTCTTCCTCCACATTCTCAAGCTGATACTAATTGTATCCAATAGGAGATATTAAAGCCAGTGTGCCTGTGGGGATTCTCTACAGGGCCTCCTAGGAAAATCTCTAGCAAGTATCCATGTTGATGATACAAAACCACAGGCTGCAGATGCTCTTACTTCAGGGAAACTAGCCTAAGTCTATCCTGAGGGAGAAAAGTTGATTTGCACATGTCCTCTAACCAAAATCCTGTATATTTCCAAATCCTCCTTCACATTTTATCAGAATGCACAAACCTCTACTCCCCATCTATTTGTATGAATTTCTCACTTATGTGAAAAAATACCTTTAGCTTTCTGCACTGTTGGGCAAAATTAGCTTCCTCTTCATAAAGTGGGCTCCTAGGCACAGGTCTCCTTGAATTGCTGCATCAAAGCCAAGAGTCAGCCTAGTCAATGCGTGTCTAAGTGCTAAAGGATCCCATAACTATGTTCCAGGGCCCTTGAACTTGCCTATCCTCCTTGCCTACCTGTAAAGTCTCCTGTGCATTCTGGATGTCTTTGAGTGCTTATACCCTTTCTAACTGAGAGAAGCAAAACCTTCTGGGGTGCAATAAAATTGCTTTAGGAAGGCAAGAAACAGATGGAAAATAAATGGGTTCAGGTGCTCTGGGGACCCAAATACTGCTGCGGAATGTAGGCAACAGAGCATCTAAACAGCAAAAGAATATCTGAGTTTTGTCTTTTAAATTTTGCAGGGGGGCAGAAAAAGTTTCAAGGTGAAGAGCCAGAGGTTATCTCCTTGATGCAAATGAAACATAGACTGGATTTTGTTAAAGGCAACTGGCATCTAGGTTTCCAGAGAAATGTTCTGGTGGCTGTAACCTATGTGGAGGGTAGGAGCTGTTCTATATGTCTGGTTTCTGGCAAAGTGATTTTCTCAAGATATTTCACAGACAGAAAGGGACCTTCAAAAGACTCAAAAGGTGGGAATAAGATAGGATCTCATACCAAACTCTGTTTCACCTTGAATGAGTCAGTTACGTTTCCAGAGCTTCCATTTCTGAATTTTGTAGGGAGTGGGGCTATTAAACACTTAATTTAGTTTTTGGAAGGAAGGAAGCAATGTGTTAGTATAAAATGAACACATACTTTCCATCTGTAGTTCCCCCAGTCTGGTCTATCCTCTTAACTAAGTATCACCCAAAATCACCATCTCAGTTCATATTTATCTTAGAATTTCTAAGTAGGAGTCTATTTAATAACCATTCTTTTTTTTTCATTTGTTTATTGTCGGAGTGCTGTACAGATATGTAGGGCAGTGCATACATTTCTTATTAAACTTGTTACCGCCTCCCTCTTTTTTCCCTCCCCTTCCTCCCTCCCCTTCCCTACTCCCCCCACATGAGTTGTAAAGTTGGTTTACACCATATAGTTTTGTAAGTACTGCTATTGCATTGGTTTATCCTTTGTCCCTCGATTTTGATATTCCCTTTCCCTTCCATAGTTCCAATGCATGCATATATAATATCCCGGATACCAAAATCAATTACAGTGACATCAGGCATTAAAACACAGGAAAGAAAGACAAAAAAGGGCATACTTTTATGTGGAATGTTTAAAATAACAACAACAGTGATAAACCGCTTGTTTCCATAACTTGGAGTTTATTTCACTTAGCATTGTTCTATGAGATATTGTGATCTTCTGCTAGAATAATCCTAGACATGTACTAACTAATTATTCCTGATGAGGGAGACCACCGAGTCTATGATTCTTTGGGTCTGGTTCCCTTTACTTAGTATGATTTTTTCCAAGTCCTTCAATTTCCTTATGAATGGGACAATGCCATTCTTTCTGATAGAAGCATAGAATTCCATTGTGTATATGTACCACATTTTCTTGATCCACTCATCTACTGAGGAGAATCTGGGTTGGTTCCATATTTTAGTAACCATTCTTAGCCCAAGCTCCTTCCATTTCCTTCCCTGCAGCTTTTGTTTGTTGGCCCATATAGTTTAGAGCAAAGGGAATGCCCAACCAGCAGACAGTGGGAAGATGAATTTGGCCATGGAGCCAATAAACTCAGTGAATGATGGTGCCCTTTAAAAAATGTTCTGCTTCCAAGACACAATGGTAATACTGTGTATTTGGTGTTTACTATGTACAGGTATAGTTCTAAGTATGTGACTTGAATTTACTCATTCAATCTCTCACCCATCAAAATGTTATGAGGATGATCCTACTTTTACTCCCATTGTACAGATTTGGATAGTAAGGTAGAAAGGCATTAAGTGATTCACTCAAAAGATAAAAAGTTAAAAATCAGAAAGTTGAGGATGTAGACATGTAGAATATCTTCAGCATACATACTTTTCACCACTTGGGAAGGCTGTCATCCAAAGTGAAGATAGATTTGTCCTGGCTGCCTGTGTTTTGTAGATAAGTATAAATCTAGCCTCATGCAGAGCAACAGGTCCAATATAGTTTTACTGATACAAACTCTGTGCTATAGCTTATATACAATGGCTTGAGGCCACAGGGAACATATCCGCTGAGGTTTATTGCCTGGCAATCTAAGATTTATAACCTACATATGGTGGTGGTGTATGTTTTTAACATCCCCCTCATGTATATTTTTCTTAGTGAGATAGTAACTTTTTCAAAGGTTCATGTACAGCTTTTTATTTCTCTTGCATATCCCTTACTTACAACTCTTTGGGGTTCAGTAAATGGTTTTGATTGACTGCCTGAATTTCAGTGACTCTGCATGGTGGTCACAATGACTACCTTTGCAAAATATAAAGGGGCTAGAGACACAGTTCAGCTGCTTTGAATTTTTATTTCAAGTACTGGACTTCAGTCCTTAACTTGGTTTTAGAAGACAGCAAACTAACAGATACTTGATGTAAGTTGTTTTAGTGTTCACCATCATCAAAGACCAGTAGTAGGTACTGGGAGGACAAGGCAAAGGATACACAGCTCCTACTCTCCAGGAATTCCTAATGTAGTGCAAATTAAGTCAAATAATAGGCCAGAGAGGAGTGGAAAGCTAAGTAGAAGAATCTGTATTGACACCAAGGAGGACATTGGATTTAGCTAGACCTTGCAAGAATAAGAGGATCAAGACACTATTTAGAGCAAAGAAATGCCAAGACTTCTTCACTTGTCAGTGAACTGGGGTAGATATATAAGCCTAAATACATCCACCAGCTAAGGAGAGAGTTAGTCTGATTCCTGTTTCGGAACATTCATGACAACAATTTGCCCCATTTTTTCCACAAAATTTAAGAAAAGGACAATAATATTCTCATAATTTGTTTGGAATTGAAAATAAGAATGAATATATCATTAAATATTTTGTGTGTCTTAAGAAATGAGGTAAAACAATTACATTTTAATACAATCATATTATAAAATTGGACATGGCAGCAAATACCTGTAATCTTAGCACTTCTTAAGTTGGGTAGGAACATCATACATTCAAGTCCAAACTGGGCTACATCACAAGACTTTGTGAAAAACAACCCCAGTGTGGTAGCATACTCCTGTGGTCCTAACTACTTGGGAAGCAGAAGCAGAGAGATTTTGAAAATGAGCCTTGTCCATGCAATGTCAGTATAAGACAGAGGTTCAAACCCAGGACTGCCTGACTTCATGTATTATATAAAATATGCCTTACACAGTCAAATTATTGAAGCTTTATCCTGCTGTGAGTTCTTGTTTATTCTTCTTTGTAAAATTTGCATTTGCAAGGAAACAAAAAACAAGCACCTCAACATTCAAAGTTTACCCAACGAGTATCAAAGTTTCACATTAACTGCCTATTTTTCTTTTTCATTTTTCACCCCAAAGTTTTCCTTTTTATTTTTTTTGACTAGAACTTTTCAACCTTCTGTGATCTCTTTATAATTCCCTTTAGAACACATAATTGTGCTCGATCAATTTGTTAGAGGCTTTTGAAGTGTTAAAAAAACTACGTTAAAATTATTTTCTTTCAGGTTTTATGTTAATGAACATAGGTGCTATTCAGAGCAAAGTCAGGGTGTCAAGGGAACTTTAGTTAAAGTTATTCATACATAAACTAAAAAAGGAAACATCTTTAGTAGAGGAAAAATACATTTAATGAGTAAGTACGGCACACAATTCCTCCTTTCAAAAGTGTCAGCTCGTATTGAACCTCCATCTCAGATATCTTACAATTACTTTGTCAACAGAAGGTAGAGTCGTGATGGATGACGCGTTGGTTCTTGAAACCAAACTTTCTGTGAGTTACTTAGGCTGAAACTAAGTGCTTTTACATTCCAGTCTTATTGATGATAGTGGTTTTATATTTATCACCCTGTCATTTCAGTTGACTGTATCAGGCAGTTCACTGTAAGAATATGGACACTAATGGAGGTGTGTCCTTAGTGCTCTGAAGGGTCACAGATTCATTCCCAAACACCATGAGGGCACAAACTGCTTGGTGTGGAAGCTCAGAGGCAACTTTACCCATTTCAAAAAGGGATCAGAAAAAGAGGGCCTTAAAAGGCCTTTGGAAATTGTGTTCTTATTGGCTGTCTTTTGACCATGACCCATCCTTGTGGTGCTGTGCACAGAGGCTCTGGGCTCTCACTAATGGAGCGTTACTATTTTGCAGCCTCCTCTATAATAGGAAGAATTCTACCAGGACCTTGGCAAGTCCGGGACCTGATTGCAACACTTTATTTATAAGAAATTCTGTCAAGAATCAATAATAGTCTTGGGTCTCAAGTTCTTTCTTTAATAATACTTTGATATGATTTGTCACAAGCTAGCCCGGAGTATCCACTAGATTTTATTACTTAGCTCACAGCACAGTGTCTTATCTTTGAGTCATGAGATCAGCCATGGGGAGACCTTTAAAAAGCTATATTCTTTACTGTTTGGTTATTACAGAAAGTCTATATTACTCAATAATACCTTTTATAGGGTGTGCTGTCACATCTTCACACAGATGTTTAACCCCAATGTAGATATACAGGATGCCTGGAGGCCATTTCAGTGACATGGACATTGTTTTTCATGATTGGATGCCTGATGTATCAATAGCTGCAAAAACAGAAAACAAATAGAACCTTAGCAAAAAAGAAAAAAATACTCACTACCAATAGAACAACAACAACAAATGTTAACTTATTTTTCCTGATGTTTTTGACTAAATATTGTAGTAACTGTCCATTTTGATAGAGATTTTGTTTAGCATGGAGTGTTAGGTTTTTATTACCTAAAAGCTCCAGAAATTTGAAGAAGTCAATTTAGAAGCCTTTCTTGTGTGCAATCAGCTCCTTGGATTTTACTGCATATCTCAATAAACATGATCTTACTACATCACAAGCATGTTGTAAAGCGACTACTCTAAGTCTATTTTATACTTCTCAGCTGTGAAATTCTTATTGTTACAGCTAATGCCTGTTGGTAAGCATTTGTATTTACAAAATTATATATTGTCAACCCAGAATCTTGTCTTTCCAGTCTGTTTTTCTTCTTTGAAGTAAAACAGTAGAAATATACTAATACGCACTGCAGACAAAACCCACACATACAAACACAGCAAAGCAGACATACATGAATATAGACAAACCAAGATTTTTAATTGGTAATCATTTTGAATGTTGAAATTAGAGGAATTAAGGGAGAAAAATTCCTTGTAAAGTCATTGTTTCAGATACTTCTTCTGTTTCCAAATTGGTACTGATTTTCAATGTCGATTTAAGAAAACTGTTGGTATGTGAGCAAACATTTTATTTTCAATGTTTTTCTGTTTTGTTTTTGTGGCTCTGGCTGCTGCCTTATTCAGTGCAGGTTATTCATGCAAGGCCAGCCTGTTTCTCCACCATTACCTAGCTGGTGAAGCCCATGAAGAGTGAAGTTATGCCTTGGATCAGTGGAGAACAGGCTGCTACTGCATAGGAGATAGAGGCACTCTACCTTTGCCTAGTGCAATACAAGCAGCAGTGGTAAATCCAGAAGACATAGATGGTCACTGCTACTGTTTGACAGGCTCCCCTAAGAACTTTGTTTGTTATACCAATGTAAGAAATGCTTCCTTCTCCATCCAGAGATGGAAGATGCCTCATATGTCTTATTCACATTATCTTCTCATACTGAGCTTCTCCTGTGGCTCAAGACAGGTAGACGATGGGGCTCTGCTCCTGTGCTGTCCATTTACACAAGTTCCCCAATGTTGAGTGGGGTAAGAATGCAATGTAGAGTACTTGGAATTTTAACCAATGACATCTAGTTTGCTACAGGCCCATGTCCAAAGGGAGGGAAAAGGCATTCATGTTTGCTAAATACCATGTGTCAAAATCTAAATGCAGTCTCATACATGGGCTCAATTAATCCTCTTTCTGCCAGGAAAAAAAATGATGTTCTCCATGATGCAGTGAGGAACCTCAGTTCAGAGAAGAGAGAATTTGCCCCCATAATACCTATGAGAGTAGGGACTGGCCAGCAGTGTGAGGGAGGTCAGACTCCAAACTTCATACTTTTTCTATTAAGATCAAGCTGATGGCTTCTACCAAAATGGATCATGCTTTGAAATTCTCATAAGCCTATGCATTAGCCCACTATTCAAACCATCCAGCAACTCTTCTCTCTTCCTATCCATATCTTACAGAAATTCCAAGGCCAAACTCAGCTTTTGTTTCTTTAGAAGCCATTTCCTAATTAGTTTTTTCAACCAATTTTGTTACTGTTGTTTAATTTTTTATTCTGAGATAAAAAATAATAGATTCATATAAAATTATAAGAAACAATGCAAAAGTATACATTTAATCGAGTCTCCTACCCACAGACATTTAACAAAATAGAATATTATTCTCTTAACACATGGGCTAGATCTTGAACAGAACAATGGCATTTAATGAAATCAAAGTACACCAGGTGCCACTCCTAGACACCATGTTGTAAGTATGGATAACAGAGACTGTCCTCCTATTGGCCTGTGTGATAGATGCTCAATATCTTTGGAATAAAGTTTTACAAACTGGAAAATGACAAGATCCATCATCATGTAGACTACAGAAATATTCCACTTAGAATCTCCCTTGGTTATCTCTGACACCAGGCTTGCTTCGTGAGCCATTATTAGTTGTACAGAGGCAATTGAGCAAGTTCTTCCCTTTATCTCAGTTGTGAAGAATCTCTAGGACCTTCATCAGATCATGTGGCAATCCCTCAGCTCCAAAGCAAGAAAAAATTAAATCAGTGAGTTGAATAAAGAAATATATTGCCAGAAACTTGATGGATATCTAAGCAAATCAGCTTCCAATATGAAATGCAAATTGAGGAGAGTGACTTCTTTTGTGGGCTTCTCACTTGAAATTTTTGTGAATACTGAATTTTTTCCTTGCAGATGTAACTGGTTAAATTGTCATTTTCCTTCTAATTACAAGCCTATTGTCTCTTTATTATATAACAATAGTTGACAAAGAATGCAAAGTTAAATTGTCATTGAAGAAAGTTATATTTTCTCTGTTAGGGAACTTGTAGAATACCAGGATTTATAACTAATTGTTCAAAAATATTTAACTATTGTTCTGGTGGGATGCTCAGAGAAGAATATTTACTTCATCCTCCAGAGTTATTGACTTGGCACAATCATCACTTTCTGACTCTAAAATGATAAAATGTAACAAGTGATCCATTGGAAAGAAGATAAGTGAAATTTTCTGTAAATTTGAACAAAGTCTTCTATTCAATATGTGATTTGTCCAGAGGTTTGAGCTGCTAGCATAAGATGAAGTGGACAAACTTATTGGTAAAGTGAAGACTGCAGGCCTTTGTGCCTCATTATTGATGAATTAGCTGACCTCGGTTGCTGTCCAGTGTGCATTTTTCTTAGATGTTCTGTTTTAAGAATTCCAATTTTATTATAAGTTGAAGTGGTCTAGTAGCAGTGAAGCATTTTTATGACAACTAGTACACTAAGAAAATTTTGGCAGAACAAAATGAACTTAGCCTGTGATTCATTTCAGTCATAATTTCAAAAGTAACTCAATACAAAACTAGTCACCATCTCCCTTATATGACATATTTCATTGTCTGTCCATCACTGAAGGAAGGGACTAGAGGACCCAGTGAGTTACAGGCCTCACTGTGTTATAATTACAACACAGCTGGACTTCACAGGTTGTCTAGATCTTGTCTGGTTGAAATAATGAAGGAATACGGCATTTCTCTCATAATGGGTTGGGGGAGATGTGCCTTTAATGATGGACACATTTTATATGCTCCGTGAATTTCTTGCTTTTGGCATTTCACATACAATATAATAAATAATCAATGTACATTAATGAATTTGTCAACTATCATCATTTTTTTTTCCTTTTTTGTGCTGGTACTCAGAATTAAACTTGGGGCCTGGACACTATCCTTAGCTGTTTTTCTCAAGTTTGGTGCACTTCAAATGGAATCATACCTCCACATCTGGCTTTTTGGTGGTTAATTGGAGATAAGAGGCTTGGAGACATTTCTTCCTATGCAGGCTTCAAATCATAATCCGCAGATCTCCACTTCCTGAATAGCTTGAATTTTAGGCTCGAGCCAATAGCACCCAGTTCTCATAGCCTTTAAATAATATGGGGAAATAAAAATTTTTGGAACAATAAGAAAAGAAATATTATCTGATATATTTGCAGCAAATTATTTTTACTTACTATTTGGAAGAAAATAAGTATAGCTTTCCAGAAAATTATTAAAGAGTTAATAGGAAAAATAACAGTTTTAGCCTTCATATTCTCATGACTTTACCTTAGAAGGTGTTTAATATTTCTACCTACAGGGATGATACTAAAATAATAATGTCCCATTTACGAAAGTTAGGTCTATAAATAACTGAGGTTATTCACAGCTATTCATTCTCATTTTAATAAAAGAAAAAAACTAAGTTTCTTCTTATGAAGGGGGCAAATACAAGTATTAACTGATCTTAATGTTGATGGGATGAATGAAGTTTCCCTGAATAGATGCTCTCATGTGACATATACAGAGTATTGTTATTATTGTTTTTATTATTTTTCCCATCAAGTTGGTAGTTTGAGAGAGTGGGCCTTGAGAAAAGAAGAATAAACTGAGGAGAATGATCCTAAATTGGAATAGCCTGTGATTTGTCACTGAAGATAATATTTAAATTGCCAAGTTGCTTGTTTTTACTCTAAACAATTATAGGCAAGTAAGAATATGCCACCAGACTTTAGGTGGGTGAATGTTTTTCCCGTCTTGTGATAGATATGCTATCTTTTCAAATTCCTTGTTAAATAATTGGTTATGACTAACCTAACTGATTAAAATTTCTGTTTTGAAGTTATCATTCATTTTATAAACAAACACTGTACAGAGCATTTCATATACATTTACCTGTCTAGTATGAAATGACAATACTCTGTCCTCCATTTTTTTTTTTTTTTTAGAGATAAAGCCTGGTGCCAGTGGCTCATGTCTATAATCCTAGCTGCCCAGGAGGCTGAGATAGGAGGACTGGGGTTCAAAGCAGCCTGGGAAGGAAAACCCATGAGACTCTTATCTCCAATTAACTATCAAAAGTGATAGAGTGTTAGCCTTGGGCAAAAAAAAAAAAATCTTAGGGACAGCCCTATGTTCAAGGAAGGATTGGAACCAGTACAATATTTTAATAGTTGGAATAAAAAGCTAGACAGATCATAGTTTTTCCCTTATCAATATAAGATTAACCACCAACATCCCATTACAACTAGAGTTGTTTAAGGTTTTGTTTTTTAAATAGACGCACATATAAACATACACACACACACACATCTAAAATCAATCAAATTTGAAATGAATAAATTTCCCAATGAGAAAGAAGTTAGAGAAATTTGTTTATGTGCTAGGAGATTTATATGTACTAATTCAATGTAATTATTATATCTAAAAATGATAGTATACACCTATTGTTATAGTAAAGAAGAAGATTCTTTCAGAGTAATTAGCTCATTTTCATAATGAAGACACTGGAATCCAGAAAAGTTGGTTCCCCAAAATTTTCAAATATAAGATAATGATTGAATACATGCCTCTCTGGTTCCAACTTCTGTGCTTGTTGTTGTTGTTGTTCTTGTTGTTGAGTATGGTACTGGGGATTGAACCTGAGTTACTCCTGCTAGGGGAAGCACTTTGCCACAAACTATCTATTTCAGCCCCAATTCCCATACCTTTAAGAATCCTATATTTCCTCAGTATGCAAAAACAAAATGTAAAGGTTTTTTTTTTTTTTCTCAAATTTTTATTATCAAACTGACGTACAGAGAGGTTACAGTATCATACGTTGGGCATTGGATACATTTCTTGTACTGTTTGTTGCCTTGTCCCTCATGCCCCCCTCCCTCCCCCCCTTTCCCTCCCCCCTCCCAGTTGTTCAGTTCACTTACACCAAACAGTTTTGCAAGTATTGCTTTTGTAGTTATTTCTCTTTTTTTACCCTGTGTCTCTCGAATTTGGTATTCCCTTTGAATTTCCTACTTCCAATACCAGTAAACACGGTTTCCAATATACTCAGATAAGATTACAGAGATAGTGTATGTGCAAACATAGGAAGGTGATACAAAACATCATCAATAATAGAAACTACACATACACTTTTACTACCATGCGATTATTGATGTTGCTAGTCATATGAAAGGAAAAGAGAGTACATAGATGTTTGAGCAGTTGTTGATGGCTAGTGATATGATGCTTACTACCATTTGAACAAAGGATGGCATGGAGGTTATCTTTTTCATACTAGTTTTGCAGTGCACACACCTGAAAATACACAACAACAAAAGTTAAAAAAATAAACACACCCAAGGGAGCTCAGAGATGTGAAAAATGTAAGAGAATTGGTTTAAGGTGAAACTATTCACTTCAAAAATAAAGAAGACAATAATAGCACTATTATATATTTGTAATGTTTATTATTTTTTATTGTCAAACTGATGTACAGAGAGGTTACAGTTTCATATGTTAGGCATTGGATACATTTCTTGTACTGTGTTACCTCCTCCCTCATTCTCTCCTCCTCCCCATTCCCTCACCACCCCCTGAATTGTTCAGTTGGTTTACACCAAACAGTTTTGCAATTATTGCTTTTGTAATCACTTGTCTTTTTATCCTGTGTCTCTCGATTTTGGTATTCCCTTTCAGTTTCCTAGTTCTAATACCAGTATACTCAGTTTCCAATGTACTCAGATAAGAAACAGTGATACTGCAGGTACAAGCAAAGGAAGGGGATACAAGAGGATCATCAACAACATAAGCTACAGTTTCACATGGCATGTTGAAAGTAATTACAACAGTAATATAAACTTGTTTCCATAACATGGAGTTCATTTCACTTAGCATCATCTTATGTGTTCATAAGGGCATAGCTTTTGGGCTCTTGTGATCCTCTGCTGTGACTTGCCTAAACGTGTGCTAATTATTCCCTATGAGGAAGACCATAGAATCCATGTTTCTTTGGGTCTGGCTCACTTCACTTAGTATAATTTTTTCCAAATCCTTCCATTTCCTTATGAATGGGGCAATGTCATTCTTTCTGATAGAGGCATAAAATTCCATTGTGTATATGTACCACATTTTCCTGATCCATTCATCTATTGAGGGGCATCTGGATTGGTTCCATATTTTAGCTATGAAAATTGTGCTGCGATAAACATTGTTGTTCTGGTGGCTTTAGTGTGTTTTTGTTTGTGGTTTTTTGGGTAGATGCCCAAAAGTGGGGCTTCTGGGTCATAGGGGAGCTCTATGTTTAGCCTTCTGAGGAATCTCCACACTGCTTTCAAGAGTGGCTGAGCCAGTTTACATTCCCACCAACAATGAAGTAGGGTTCCCTTTTGGCTACATCCCCTCCAACATTTGTTATTGTTCTTGATAATGGACATTCTTACTGGGGTGAGATGGAATCTCAATGTTGTTTTGATTTGCATTTCTTTTATAGCCAGTGATATAGAGCACTTTTTCATATGACTCTTAGCCATTCTCATTTCCTCATCAGAGAAGTCGCTTTTTAATTCTTTAGCCCACTTGTTGAGGGGCCTATTAGTTCTTTGCCATTTTGTTTTGGAGGAATGTAATTTTTTTTTAGTTCTGCATATATTTTAGATATGAGGCCTTTGTCCATTGCATGGCCCGTAAAGACCTTTTCCCAATCTGTGGGCTTTCTGTTTATCTTTTTTTTGTTTGTTTTCTTTTTTTTTTTTTTCAAATTTTTATAATCAAACTGATGTACAGAGAGGTTACAGTTTCATACGTTAGGCATTGGATACATTATTTTGCGAGCTATGTCCTTTGCCCTGCAGAAGCTCTGCAGTTTGATGCAGTCCCATTTGTCCAACCTTTCTTTGATTTGTACCATTTCTGGGTCTTTGTTAAGGAAGTTCAGTCCTGTGCCAAGGAGCCCAAGTGTTTCTCCTACTCCTTCCTTTAGTGTTTTCAGCGTATCTGCAGCGTATCTGTTTTAATTTCGTGGTCTTTGATCCATTTGGAATTGATTTTGGTGCAGGGTGATATGTAAGGATCTAGTTTTAGTTTGTTGCAGGTGTTGAGCCAGTTTTGCCAGCACCATTTGTTAAAAAGACTATCTTTCTTCCATCCTATTTTCTTAGCTCCTTTATAAAAGATGAAGTAGGCATTGTTCTGTGGGTTCATTTCTGGGTCTTCAATTCTGTTCCCTTGATCTTCAGGCCTGTTCCAGTGCCAATACCAAGCTGTTTTTGTTACTATAGCTTTATAATACAGCTTGAAGTTGGGTATTGTAATTCCTCCAGCACTGTTCTCTCTACTTAGGATTAGTTTTTGCTATTCTGGGTCTTTTATTGTTCCATATAAATTTTTGGATTGCTTCCTCTCATTAAAAAATGGTGTTGGTGGGGCTGGGGATATAGCCTAGTGGCAAGAGTGCCTGCCTCGGATACACGAGGCCCTAGGTTCGATTCCCCAGCACCACATATACAGAAAACGGCCAGAAGCGGCGCTGTGGCTCAAGAGGCAGAGTGCTAGCCTTGAGCGGGAAGAAGCCAGGGACAGTGCTCAGGCCCTGAGTCCAAAGCCCAGGACTGGCAAAAAAAAAAAAAAAAAAAAAAAAAATGGTGTTGGGATATCAATGGATATTACATTGAATTTGTAGATAGCCTTTGGCAATATTGCCATTTTTTTTATATTAATCCTCCCTATCCAGGAGCATGGGAGGTTTTTCCATTTCCTTAGTTCTGCCTTAATTTCGTCTTTCATATTTTTAAAGTTCTCATCATAAAGGTCTTTCACTTCTTTGGTTAAGGTTATTCCTAGGTATTTTATGTTTTTTGAGGCTATTGAAAAAGGAGTTGCTTTCCTGATTTCAGTCTCGGCATTCAAGTCATTAACATATAGAAAGGCTATTAATTTTTGAGGGTTTATTTTATATCCTGCAACTTTGCCAATGATTTGGATCAGCTCTAGTAGCTTGGGAGTAGACTCTATGGTGTTCTTAAGGTATAGGACCATGTCATCTGCGAAGAGAGAAAGTTTAACTTCATCTTTTCCTATTTGGATCCCCTTTATATTTTCTTCTTGCCTAATTGCTCTGGCTAGGAATTCTAGTACTATGTTGAAGAGAAGGGGAGAGAGAGGACATCCCTCTTTTGCTCCTGATTTTAAAGGGAATGGCTTTACCTTTTCACCATTTAGAATTATGCTTGCTGTTTGTTTGTCATAAACTGTCTTTATTATATTCAGGAGTGTTCCCTGGAATCCCAGTTTTTCTAGGGCTTTTAGCATAAATGGGTACTGGATTTTATCAAACGCCTTTTCCGCATCCAGAGATATAACCAAATGGTTCTTTACCTTGCTCCGGTTGATGTGGTGCATTACATTAATTGACTTGTGTATATTGAACCAACTTTGCATCCCCGGGATGAATCCAGTTTGATCATGGTGTATGGTTTTTTTTTTTTTTTTTTTTTTTTTTTTTTGATGACCTGTTGAAGTCGATTGGCCAGAATTTTGTTGAGAATTTTTGCATCTATGTTCATCAGGGAAATCGGTCTATAGTTCTCTTTCCGTGATGAGTCCCTGACTGGTTGTGGGATGAGGGTTATACTGGCTTCATAGAATGTGTCCGGTAGTGAACTTTCCCTTCCAATTTCATTGAAGAGTTTGAAAAACATTGGTGTGAGTTCTGTTTTGAAGGCCTTGTAGAATTCTGCTGTGAATCTGTCTGGACCTGGGCTTTTCTTGGATGCGAGATCACTTATTGCCGTTTCTATTTCAATGCTGGATATGGGTCTGTTCAGAAGGTTTAAATCTTCATGGTTGAGTTTGGGGATATCAATTTTTTTCTAGGAAATCATCCACTTCTTCCAGGTTCTCAAATTTTTTGGCATAAAGGTTTGCAAAATAGTTCCTTATTGTGTTCTGAATTTTGGTTGTTTCTGTGGTGATCTTATTTGTTTCATCTCTGATCTTCTTTATTTTGGTGTGCTGCCTTCTTTTTTTGGTCAGGTTTGCTAGGGGTCTATCTTGTTAATTTTTTCAAAGAACCAACTCTTTGTTCTTTTGATTCTTTCGATGTTTTGTTTTTGTCTCTAATTCATGTAATTCTGATTTGATTTTAATTATTTGCTTCTGTCTATTGACTTGTGGTTTGGCTTGTTCTCCTTTGAGGAGATGAGGTGCTTCCTTAAGTTGTTGAATTGCTGTTTCTACAGTTTGTTGGTGTAGACACTCAGAGATACAAATTTTCCTCTGAGTACTGCCTTTTCTGTGTCGCAAAGGAGCTGGTACTTTGTGTGCTCATCTTGGTTTAATTCCATGAACATTTGAATTTCTTCAATGACCCACTGATGGTTCAGCAGTGTGTCTCTAAGAATTGTAAGATTTTCTGTGATGGCTGTTTGAGTGGAGCTCTAATTTTATTCTACTGTGGTCTGAAAGAATGGAGAGAATGATTTTGATACTTCTGAATTTGTACAGATTTGCTTTGTGCCCTAAGGTGTGATCTATTTTGGCAAATGTTCCATGTGCTGCTAAAGAGAATGTGTCTTCTGGCATTGCTGAATGAAATATTCTGTAGGTGTCTTTTAAGTCTAGTTGGTCTATGCAGTTGTTTAGTTCTGTGGTTTCTTTGTTCAGTTTTTGGCATGTTGGTCTGTCCAGAGGTGACAGTGGAGTGTTAAAGTCCCCAATTGTCTATGTGTTTGGGTCTATGAGTGTGTTTAGAGTCACTAGTGTTTGTTTGATGAAATTGGGTGCTCCTGTATTTGGTGTGTAGATATTTAGGATGGTTATATCCTCCTATAGGAGAGATACCTTTATTAGTATGTAATAACCTTCTTTGTCTCTTCTTACCATTTTTAATTTGATGTCAATTTTATCTGATACTAGGATTGCAACTCCAGCCTTCTTATGGGGGCCATTTGCTTGGTAGATTTTATTCCAGCCTTTCACTTTTAGAAGATGTTTACTTTTGCTGGATAGATGTGTCTCTTGGAGGCAGCAGAAAGATGGATCTTGATTTTTGATTCAAATTATGAGCCTATGTCGTTTGATTGGAGAATTAAGCTCATTAATGTTGAGAGTTAGGATTGAGAGATGATCGTTTGTTCCTTTCATTATTGCTGTCTTGTTAAAAGCTGTGTCTTCCATATTCTTTTATTTTCTTTTTTTTTATTGAACATAAATTTTTTTACAAGGTGTTGTGCAAAAAGGGTGCAGTTACATAGTAGGGCAGTGTGTACATTTCTTGTGATATCTTACTACCTGTTTTTCTATCCCTTGTCCAGGTCAGGTAGACATATATGCAATATACAATGTATCAAGAACATATACAGTATTCACAGACTTGGTCTCTACTGTCTCTCCGTCTCCCTTTGTTAACAGTCATATATAGGGAGATCATGCCCCTTTGTTTTCTGTGTTCTAGGCTTGTCTCACTCAACATTATTTGTTCTAGTTATGACCATTTCCCTGCGAATGACAATATTTCACCATTCCTAATCGCTATGTAGTATTCCATTGTGTATAAGTACCATAGTTTTTGGATCCATTCGTCTGTGGAGGGGCATCTGGGTTGTTTCCATATTTTGGCTATTGTGAATTGTGCCGCGATAAACATGGAAGTACAAATGTCTTTTTGATATCTTGGGTTTTGCTGTTTAGGATAGATGCCTAGGAGTGGTATGGCTGGGTCATAGGGTAGGTCTATATTGAGCTTTTTGAGAAACCTCCATACTGTTCTCCAAAGTGGTTGTACTAATTTGCACTCCCACCAACAATGGAGAAGGGTTTCTCTTTCCCCACAGCCCCTCCAGCATTTGTTGTTTCCTGAGTTCAGAGAATAGGCCATTCTAACTGGGGTGAGGTGGTATCTCAGGGTTGTTTTTATTTGCATTTCCTTTACTAGCAGGGATGTTGAGCATTTCCTCATGTGTTTCTTTGCCATTTTTATATCTTCTCTTGTGAAGTCTCTCTTTAGCTCCTTTGCCCATTTCCTAATAGGTTTATTGGGCTTGGCGGGGCTTAGTTTTTTGAGTTCTCTGTAGATGACCGATATCAGGCCTTTGTCTGTTGCTGTGCTGGTAAATATTCTTTCCCATATCGTTGGCTGTCTTTCTATTTTGGTGGCTATGACCTTAGCTGTGCAGAAACTTTTTAATTTGTAGTAGTCCCATTTGTCGAGTCTTTCCCCTATTTGTTGTGCCCCTGGGACTCTATTCAGGAAGTTCCTTCCTGTGCCTATAAGTTCTAGCGTCTTTCCTATTCTGTCTTTCAGTAGTTTCAAGGATTCAGGTCTGATATTGAGGTCCTTGATCCATTTTGAGTTGATCTTGGTGAATGGTGATAGGCTTGGGTCTACTTTGAGTTTTCTGCATATGGCTGCCCAGTTCTCCCAGCACCAGTAGTTGAAGAGGCTATGTTTATTCCATTGTATGTATTTAGCTCCTTTGTCGAATATCAGTTGGCTGTAAGAGTGCAGTTTTATTTCTGGGTCTTCAATTCTAATCCATTGGTCCTCCACTCTGTTTTTATACCAATACCATGCTGTTTTTGTTATGATGGCCTTGTAGTAGAGCTTGAAGTCTGGTATTGTGATACCTCCTGCACTATTTTTTTTTTTTGCCTAGAATTGCTTTGGCTATTCTAGGTTTTTTGCTGTTCCATATGAATTTGTGGACTGGTTTCTCTGTTTCAGTGAAGAATGTGGCTGGGATTTTGATAGGGATTGCATTGAATTTGTATAACAATTTGGGCAATATGGCCATTTTCACTATATTGATTCTGCCTACCCATGAGCATGGGAGGTCTTTCCATCTCCTTGTGTCTTCTTTGATTTCCCTTATTATATTTTTGTAGTTTACATTCAATAGGCCCGTCACGTCCTTGGTTAAGTTGATCCATAGGTACTTTATTCTTTTTTTTTTGGCTACTGTAAATGGAATTGTTTCCATAATTTACTTTTCTGTTTGTCTATTGCTGGTGTAAAGCTGCTGACTTTTGTGGATTGATTTTGTATCCTGCTACTTTGCCAAATTGGTTTATTAGGTGTAGGAGTTTGGGTACTGAGTTTTTTGGGTCCTTCAGATATAAGATCATGTCGAATAGGGATAACTTGATTTCTTCCTTGCCGATGTGGATCCGTTTGATGTCCTCCTCTTGCCTTATTGCTATGGCTAGGGATTCCAGCACTATGTTGAACAGAAGTGGGGAGAGTGGGCATCCTTGTCTTGTTCCTGAGTTTAGGGGGTATGATTTAAGTTTCTCTCCATTTAATATGATATTAGCAGTTTGTCTGTTGTATATGGCTTTTATTGTTTTGAGGAATGTTCCATCTATTCCTGTTTTCTCTAAAGCTTTTAATAGGTATGGATTTTGCATTTTGTCAAAGGCTTTTTGGGCATCGACTGAGATAACAATGTAATTCTTAATTTTAGATCTGTTTATGTGGTGAATTACGTTGATTGATTTACGGATGTTGAACCATCCTTGTGACTGAGGGATGAAGCCGACTTGGTCATGGTGTATGATTTTCTTGATCAGTTTCTGGATCCTGTTAGCTAATATTTTATTGAGGAGCTTTGCGTCTGTGTTCATTAGTGATATTGGTCTGTAGTTCTCTTTTTTTGTTGGGTCTTTGCCTGGTTTGGGAATGAGTATGATATTAGCTTCGTAGAATGAGTTTGGGATTTCTCCCTCTGTTTCTATTTCACGGAAGAGTTTGAGGAGTATTGGTATTAGCTCCTCACTAAAGGTTTTGTAGAATTCGTTGGTGAATCCATCTGGGCCTGGGCTTTTCTTAGTAGGGATGTTCTTGATTACCTCCTGTATCTCACCGTAAGTTATTGGTTTATTTAGTTGATTTATTTCTTCTTGGTTCAGTTTGGGCAGTTTGTACTTCTCTAAGAATTGATCCATTTCTGTAAAATTATTGTTTTTGCTGAGTAGAGGTTTTGGAAATAGCTCCTTATGATTGCTTGAATATCGTGTGTACTTGTTGTAATTTTTCTGGTGGAGTCCCTGATTTTACATGTATGAGTCTCTTCTCTTCTTTTTTTTGTAAGTCTTGCAAGGGGTCTGTCAATTTTGTTTATTTTCTCAAAGAACCAGCTTTTAGTCTTATTTATTTGTTGAATGGTCTTTCTATTTTCAATCATATTTATTTCTTCTTTAATCTTTGTGATCTCTCCCCTCCTAGTCGTTTTAGATTCTGTCATTTCTTGTTTCTCCAGTTGTTTTAGTTTCATCGTGAGGGTATTCACCTGCTCTGCTTCTATTCTTTTAATGTGGGTGCTGAGTGCAATGATCTTGCCCCTCAGTGCTGCCTTAGCTGTGTCCCATAGGTTTCTTGTGTGTGTTTTCTTTGTCATTGTGGCTTGATTTCATCTTTAATTTGGTCTGTGGCCCAAGTGTTGGATAGCAGCGTGGGGTTTAGCCTCCAAGAGTGTGTATAGCCTCTGTGGTATCCTTTGTTGTTGAGGGTTACCTTTAATCCATTGTGATCAGATATAATACATGGGATGATGTCAATACTTTTGTATTTGCTGAGGTTCTTTGTGTGGGCTATGACGTGGTCTATTTTGGAATATGATCCATGGGCTGCTGAAAAGAAGGTGTATTGGGTCTCTGTATGGTGGAAGGTTCTATATAGGTCTGTTAGATCCATTTGGGAAATGGTGTTATTTAAGTCCTCAGTTCCCTTACTAATCCTCTGGGTGTTGGATCTGTCTCTTGGAGAGAGAGGAGTATTAAAGTCACCCACTCTGATTGTGTTTGCATCTATCTTGCTCTGTAATTCTGTGAGAATTTGCTTGACATATTTAGGGCCTCTGTTCGGTGAGTATACATTTATCACCGTGATTTCTTGATTCTGGATTTTTCCTTGTATTAATATGTAGTGTCCTTCTTTGTCTTTTTGAGTTGACTTTAATGAAAAGTCCAGCTTGTCTGAGATCAGAATGGCTACACCTGACATTTTGGTGGGTGCATTTGCTTGGTAGATCTTGCTCCATCCTTTCATTCGAAGCCTGTTTTTGTCCCTTGCTGTAGGGTGGGTCTCTTGTAGACAGCAGATGTCAACTTTTTGTTTGCTAATCCATTCTGCCAGTCTGCTCCTCTTTATCGGGGAGTTTAAACCATTTATATTTAAAGAGATCAAGGATAAGGGTGTTTTTTCTCCTTCCATTTTCTTGGTGGGCTGTTTTTTCTTCTTTATTTTTTTCTTGTCTTTAGTGAGCTTGTGTTTCTGCTGGACTTTGGCTATTGAAGTTTCTTTCTGATTCTGTCTGTGTGTCTTTTACGATCTCTGTTGGGTAGGGTTCCTCTCTTAATATTCGCTGTAGGGCTGGTTTTTTATTCACATACTCCTTTAGCTCCTCTTTGGTGTGGAAAGATCTGGTTTTCCCCTGGAATGTGAACTCCAATTTCCCTGGATATTTGATCCGAGGTTGTAAATTGTTATTCTGAAGTACTTGGATGGTGTTCTTCCACTCACTTCGAGCTTGGTAAGTTTGTGTGGATAAGTCGGATGTTATTTGAATCCTCTTCCCATTGAAGAAAGTTTCCTTCTTCGCTTTGGCTGAATTCAGAATTTGCTCTTTAATCTTGAGGTCTGTAGTCTTGAATATTATGTGCCTTGGGGCCTTGGGGTGGCTTTCCTGGGGTCTGGCCTGCCAGGTGTCCTATAGGCTTCGGTTACCTGGATGGGGTCCCCTGTGAGATTGGGGAAGTTTTCTGCAATAACTTTATTGAGAACATGATTAAGCCCTCTGTTCTGGTATTCGGCTCCTTCTTCTATTCCAATTATGTGCAGATTATATCTCTTGTCTTTGTCCATTAGTTCCTGGATTAGTCTTCCCTGAAGCTTCACCTTTTCTTGGAGTGTGGTCATTTTCTGGTTGTTGTCAGCTGCTTCATCGTCCAGGTGAGAGATTCTGGATTCTATATGGTCCACTCTTTGTGTTATGGTTTCAATTGGGGAGTTTATGGATGTCAGAGAGCTATTTATGGTTGTCATATCAGCTCTGATCATGGAAATTTCTTCCTTTAAACAGTTGTATTTTAAATCTATTTTTTCGTGCATTTCAATTCTCAGGATGTGGAGATTTTCTTTAAAGGAGGCTTGCATTGTATCCATTTTTGCTTCCATTTCTTTAATGGAGGCTTGCATTGTATCTATTTTTGCTTCCATTTCTTTCTTGGCTTCCTGGGTGTCCTTCCAGATTTCTGCTCTAAACTCCTGGAATTGTTTTCTGATTTCATTTCTGACGCTTTTGATCATTCCTGTTAACATGGCCTCATTTGCTTTTTTAGTCTCCATCTCCTCTTCAATCGTGCTGCTTTTTGGAGCTGGCGAGTTGGCTTGCCCTTTGATGAACTGAGTTGTGTTTCTTTGTGATTTGCGCATCTGGAGATCTGTGTAGGTCTTCCCTCCCTTCTGTGTAGGTGTGTCTACAGCAGCAGGTGCTGTCGCTGTGGCCCCGCCCACCAGTGCAGGGTACGCCTACCAGAGCGGGCGCTGTTGCCGGGGGCCTCGCCCTCCTGTGCGCTGTGCATCCACTATAACAGGCACTTTAACAGGATATGCCTCCCAGATTGAGCCCCAGGTTGTTGGGTTGTGCTTGCGCCCTCCCGCGAGTCTGTTGGGGGCGGGCGGTATGTGTGGGGCCCAGTGGGATCGACTGTCTGGGTGTGGCTTGGCACCCTCAGATCTCGCCTCCGCTGCGAGGGGGGGGACGTGATCAGGCTCAGGTGACCCTGCTGGGCTGGTATTGCCCACCAGCGCCTGTGATTTTAGTTGTAAGAGTCTGCGAGGACCAGGCGCCTCGGGTGGAGCTTGCACTGCCGGCAGTCCCCCGGCCCTTGTTGGGAAGGGGGCGGGGCCGGTTCTGCCAGTTCAGGAACCTGTGGGGCCTTGGGGTTGCTCCACCCTTCCCCTGCTAAACTGACTACCCAGCGCCTGATGGGAGCTCCCCTCCTGATTTGGGGGTTCTTTGTTCCCTCAGGGGTGGGGAGGGGGAGGGAGATCTAGCTTCTTTGTCGGGCTTGGGTCTCTGATAGCTGGTCTCCTGTTGGGGGAGGGGATAATGGGAGACTCACAGTTGCTGCTTTATGTGTGTGTCCCGCGCAGCCGTTGGCCCTTCAGGGGTTGGCGAAGTGTCATGGTGGCTTCCCCGGTTCCCTCTTTCTGCCGCGCTGGGTTCCCTTGTCCGAACCCAGTGTGGACCCGAACTTCTCATCCCTGCTGGTGTGTGTCTTGGTCTGCACCCTGCCTTGTGTCCGTGGGGTCTCCCGCTATATGAATTCTGTGCTCCTGGCAGCCTGTCTGCCGATCGCCGGGTTCCCCTTTCCCAGCCTGGCCCTGTTTTGGCCAAGGTCGGCTGGTGGGGGTAGGGTGCTCCGGAGATTCTCCTGCTCCATGTAGGTTTTCAGTTCTTCTTTTTTGCTCATTTCTGTTTTCCTGCGTTTCTCCACTGCTTCTGGCTGCTGGTTTGGCTGGGTTCTTGATGGGGTGTTGGGTGTTGGAGTTCCCAGCTCGCTATTCAGTTGGAGCGAGTTGGGGTGCCTCCCTATTCTGTCGTCACCATCTTTCTCCTCCTCCATATTCTTGATCCCTATTCTGGTTTTCTATTTAGAGTTCATTTCTCTGTATTGTGATCTTGATTATTTTCTCTGTATAGTATATCTTTGAAGATTTTCTGTAAAGCTGGTTTGGTGGAGATATATTGTCTCAGTTTTTCCTTACTGTGGAAGACTTTTATTTGACCTTCAGCTATGAATGAGAGTTTAGCTGGGTACAGTATTCTTGGTTGATTGTTGTTTTTCTTTAGGGTGTGGCATACCTCATTCCAGGTTCTCCTAGCTTTCATGGTCTCTGCTGAGAAGTCTGGGGTAATTCTGATTGCTTTTCCTTTATTTGTGATTATTTTCTTCTCCCTAACAACTTTAAGGATTCTTCCCTTGGACTTTATTGATCCTGTTTTGATCACAATGTGTCGGTGGGATGTCCTATTCTGGTCTGGTCGATTTGGGGTTCTAAACGCTTCTTGTATCTGTATAAGCCTATATTTCTGGATATTTGTGAAGTTCTTGGCTAATATTCTGTTAAATAGGTTGCCTATTCCATTAACTTCTTTCTTTAGTTTTTCCTCAATACCTAATAGCCTTAAATTGGGCTTCCTGATTGTGTCTTGGAGCTGCTGGAGTGATCTGTTTTGTTGATTGGATTGGTTTTATATTGTTTTTTGATCTTTCTCCATAGATTCTAGGGAATCTTCAGCTCCTAAGATTCGATCCTCTGCTTCATCTAGTTGGGACTGTAGGCTAGCTACTTAATTTCAAATCTCTTTTCCTTCTGACTGGTCTTTCCTGATGATTTCCATGTCCTTGCTATAAAATTATCCCTTAGGTCCTGCATGGACTTCTTTACTTTATTAATTTGGTTTTCAGTACTGTCTCTCAAATCTTTTAGGTGGGTAGCTATCTTTTCATTTGAGTCTTGAAGTTCATTTATCTTTCTGTTTGTCAAGGCCATGAAATCATCTATTAATTTATGGAAGGATTGATGTATTGATTCAAACTTTTTATTTAACATGTTTATCAGTAGACTTTGTAGAGCATTTTGAGGGTTCTCTTCTATGTCTTTGATTGACTGCTCTGCTTCCTGCTTGTTTTGAGTGGGAGATAAGACTCCATTGTTTGCCATCTTTCTTGTGTTTCTTTTGCCCATTTGGATTGGGAATGCCAATCTACAAGCACCTGTGAGCACCGTTTAAGACCCAAAGCAGACCTTATCAAGCACTGTTGTGTGAATCTTAGACGTTCACAATTATATACAGATACCTTGTAGACCTGTGTATAAAATTAGATTTGGTGTTCTTAAAGAATACAATTTCAATATAACAACCAATCCTGAGCCCTGTATTCAGTAGTTATTTATTTACTGTTACAACCCTATGAGCAATTTTTGTTCTTTATATTAAGTTCTTTTTGGACTGGCTGGCTTTCTATAGGAACCCCTTTGGTTCACTCGGATTAAACAGGGATACCCTCTATCCAATAACCACTGGTCAATGGAATCTGGAGATCTTGGAAGTAAATCAGGAGAATAAGTTAGTGGTAGTGAAGACAATAGAGTAAAATGTATGGGGGGAGTAATGATTTTGGTTTAGTTTCAGTGACGTGAAAATGTGGAGAAGAGTAGAATCAGAAGAAAGAACAAGGTTAAAATGATAGACGATGGAGAGTTAGCGAAGTGAGTGAAGGTGTTATTCATAGGAAAGTAATTTTAAAGAAAGAGAATGTGAAGAGAGAAACAAAGAAAAAATACTGGAAGACAAATGCACAAAACAGAGAAAAATTATTAAAAAAAAAAAAAACCAACAGAAAAACCAACAACAAAAAAACCTGATAAAACAAACAAAAATGGAAAACAAAAACCCCAGGATATCTCAGGAATGAAAAAAAAAGTTTAAAAAATATTTTTGAAAATGGAGTCTTCTTTGTTTGGGTGGGCTTTCTACAGTCTCTGGTTTCCTTTTGATGGTCTGCAGTCTATTTTGCTGCTTGGCTGGTTTGACTTGCTTTCAGTTTGCAGAGGGTGGATCTGCTTTAACCCCCCCCCCCCCCGTTATTGAAATCCTGGGGGCTCTATCATTCGCACAGCTTGCAGGTAGGACTTGGGTGTCCTCTGTAGATGGGGGACGTGAACAGTCTTGGGACCCGTGGCTCCTCCTGTCTGCTGTGGGGTTGCTGCCTTTAAAGCCTGGCTTTGAATAGGTTGTGGACTCAGTAGGGTGGGGCACCTCTGGCCTGGTTTACCTGGCTGAGAGTCACTTGCCTGGGGGAGGTTCCTGGGCGGGGTATCCTCCTGGGAGGAGCTGGCTATGGAATTCAGCTCCATTTTGGGCTGGGAATTGGGCTTCCTCTTACCCCAAGATAACTCTACTGTCATGCTGAACTCCAGATGCTGGCAACAGGAGAGAACTGGAGTACAATTGGCTCATGGAAATCAAATCACTGCCTGCAAATAATAAATAACAGTATTCAGATAGTCTAGTGAGATGTTCACGAGGCACACTTTTGTATTACCCAGAAGTCCTTTAATGTACAGTGATAAATTAGTAAATGTTAAAGAAAATTTGAAGAGGGTCCAAAAATGAATATCACTATATAACTATATATAACTATGTATATGTGTTATATATATATATATATATATATGTGTGTGTGTGTGTGTGTGTGTGTGTGTGTAATACACACACATGACAGACATTCTAAAAGAAAGAAACAGAGAAAAAGGAAGGTTGTTATTTTTTCAAACAAATGCCATAAAACGTCCCCCAATTTAAGAAAATACTTTCAATGTATGTGCTGATAAAGAGGAGTCGTCAGTGTTGTCCCTTATTTTTGTTTATTCAAGGATAGCTCTCTACCATTTGAGTCTCAGCTCCCCTTCTGGATTTTTGGTGGTTAATTGAAGATAATAGTCTCCTGAACTTTTCTGCCCCAGCTAGCTTTGTAATGAAATCCTCAGATCTCAGCTTCCTGAGTAGTTAGGATTAGAAGTGCCACTTACACCTGGCTAAGAATATTTTTAAAGTAAAAAGGCCTTCCATTAATCTATCAAAATGACTGAATAATTCACACAAATGTGAATAATGATGAAATTTTGGAACACCAGAGAGAAAGATACTACAATATTACAGTTTAGTGAAAAGAAAATTTAAGGTTCTATAGAGAAATTAGTATTTTTCCTGGAAGCTCCTGGGAGATACAGTCCAACAAAACATAGTTGTAAAAGAACAGAGCTGGCACTGAAGAGAGTATACTGTAATTCTCCAGATGACTTAAAAAGAAATAAATAGGCTATTACTATATAGAAGGCCTACAAGTTACTAGTAGAGTTAAAACCAAGAAATACAGAGCTATATATGTATTGATGAGAATGTAGATAAGTTATCTTCTATATTTAAATGAGTGGGAAAGTATATTAAGAGGCATACTTCAGAGCATGGGTCAATAATCAGATATAAAAGAAAAAGGAAGCTATGAAACAATTATCAATTTAAAAAAATAAGCTGTCCAAGAAAGCTAATGAGAGCATAGTCAACAGTTTGTTCAACAAGGAAATATCTGTGCACAGTAATAGCATTATAGATATAGATTTAACTCCAAGTTGATAAATGTAATTGTAGGCATTGGAGGAATGGATAATGAGACCACATACATCTATGTGTTCCTGAGTGTCCACGTGAAGGAGAATAACTTTATCTACTACTGTCAGAGACTAATAAATTATGTTTATAATTGATAAGTCACAATGTAGATACATAGTAATAGACAGTAAAATGTATTTTAATAATGAGCTGCTTTTAATATGGAAACCATAGAGGAAGCAAAGGGACTAGTCACTTTTGAATTTGATTTTAATATACAGTGAATTTCACTCCTTTAATTATTGTATTTTGCTTTTGTAAAACTTTAATTTCTTTTATCAGTGTTACTTAGTCTCCCTCTGAATCTATGAGCCTCCCCCACAGCTTTGCTATACCTCATCTCTCTAACCCCAAATTATCTTACATAATCTAGAATATTCTGAGTTAGTATGACTCACATTTCCATTTCCTAGAAAGTTAAGCATTTATTCCCCCTGTTGTGGTACTTCTCTTTCAATTCTGAGCATATCAAAGACATGTTACATAACTAGGAGTTTCAACAAACACCTGGAAATCAGGCTGTGCATATTGCTCAGATGAGACCAGACAAGAAGAGATTGGTAGTGACAAGTGTTGTCACTTCTCTCTCTGACAGCAGGCAAGTGGCAAGCTGTATATACAAGGTCTGATACCATGTTCTCAGGGTGAAAAAAACAAAAGACAAGTGAAAAATAATGTTTTTGCGAGAGCTATCTAGGAAAATAATGGCAAATTACACATGATTTAGTTTTGCTCTTAGCTTTCATAAAGACCCAAGAACTATGCTTGAGCAGTTGAGCCCTAATTAAGTCTCCTCTTGATCATCCACATTGCATACTCAACTCTCAGGCTGCATTTTAAAAACAGCACCACATCATCCTCTAATTCAACCGCTATTATTTTTTCTGTCTAGCTGTTGTGTTTTTTTTTTAATTTCCCATTTTTCCCCTTGAGTAAAAAGAGGTTAATGTGAGTCATTAAGAATTAAAAAACAATTACATAAATAAAAAATTGTTCCAATGGATTTTAATTAGAGCCTAATTTAATGAGATTTGAACCCAGCACACTGGAAATACATAGCAGTAACTTTAGCCATTAAATTGCATGGCCTTTGATTAAACTCAGTGGGAATTTAGAGAAATGATTTGGGCTGCTTGAAGACACCATGTTTTTTCCATTAATGCCAGAGAAATATATTGAGGGACTAAAATATTACTAATAAAAATAAATGTGAAAGTTGTAAATCTCCCACTGTGTAAGACCCATAGTTCATACCTGAATTTCCAAATGTGTATGTGACATTTCATTAAGCTTAAGGCTGAAGACACATTGCATTACATCTGACCCCTTTAAAAATAGGAACCTAAATATTTCCACATCTTGTCATCCTTTGGATGGTAACAATAAGAAGCTAGAGACTACAAAAGGGAAAGGATCTGGACTATACTGAAACAAATCCTTCTTCTACCCCTCATCCACCCATATACACACTGAAGGGTCAGATGGAAGGCATTGCTCTGACTCCTGCATTTCCAGTCACCTCACTGCCATCCAGTGCATTGACATTCATCTCCACACTGGGAAAAGTAAGATATAACCACTTTGAACAAAAGACTTTAAAACTGATTACGTAAAATCAATACCTACATCCAACTTTTCCAGAAATAGTCATTTTAGCATCTTAAGAATGAGAAAGGTAAAAGCCAGGCACTGGTAGCTCAAGCCTAGAATTTAGCTACTCAAGGGGCTGAGATCTGAGGAGTTGAAAGCCAGCCTGGGCAGGAATATGCATGAGACCCTTACCTCTACTTAAAAAGCTGAAAGTGGAGAGTGTGGCTCCAATGGTACAGCCTTGACTGAAAAAAAGCTAAAGGATAATGCCCAGACTGTGAGTTCAAGCCTCGAAACCAGCATAAACAAAAGAAGAAATGGAGTCAGAATTCCCAAAGGGATTTGAACTCCTAATCTCAGCAGTGATTACATTTTGAATCACTAGGTTGCCTGACCTTGAAAGACGCCCCTTGCCTTTCACCAAAGCTCAATCAGCCACTGGAGGGAGCCAGTAGGACTCTTCCCATACAGCAGGGAAGATAAGCTGGTAGAGGAAGATAATTTTAAAATGCCACGTAAAGATGATAGAATTTGAACAAAATCCCTTTTATTTATTTATGCCAAAATCTGTTTGAATGTAAAATGCCATCTCCATCATGCTTTATTTATGGTGTGGATTTTTTCTTTTGAAAAAAATGAGGAAAAGAAAAAGAAAGAAAGAAAGAAGAAGCATGTTGGCTGGAAATTCTCATCAGCTTGAACACGGTTTCCTGTGGCAAATGGAAGTGGGGATAGCTGAGGGGCTGGGGCAGTGGCCTGATGTGCTGCAGGCCAAGGCCCGAGTCTGCCTGTCTGTCCTCATTGAACAGGTTTTAAAAGGCTTTGCTTGTCATTAATGCAGCTTGAAATCATGCCTGTGCCTCTTCATGAACAGAGGGGATGTACAATATGTAAAATTCCTAAAGACAATTTTATTTATAGCTGTGGCAAACAATGTTTATACAAGTTTATTAAATATGTCACCCACATTGATTTATCCCAACCAATCTCTTCAATCACTAATATTTATGTGATGGGTTCAGTTGCAACAATTATTTTATATGCTGTAGAGTATGTTATAACTAGGGATTCACCCTGGCAATTATATCAAAGATAAAATGCTTCCAGAAGACCTCAGGGCAGGCCAGGAAGTATATTATTGGATACAAGGTGGTTTTAACTGAATGCCAGAGCAGTAAATTTAGAGCAAGGAATGCCAAGCATCTTATGCTTAAAAATGCAAGCTACTTTTATGTGCTTTCTGAAATTTCCTCATTTTTGTGAAGTTCTTGTGTATATTATCTTCCACATTCAAACCTTGGGCCTGAAAATGCTTTGCTTATCATCTTTTAAAATTTCTGTTGGCTCTTGATCCTCAGCAGCATTTATCTAGTGCCCAAAGTGGGCAGAAGAGTCTGCTTTGGCATTTACAAATCCCTACAATGGAAACAAGACGCATGTTATTTGTGGCAAGGAGCTGGCATGTGCTGAATTGGGGAAGCATTGTTAACAAAGAAACCAGAGTTTTCTAAAAAAGCCTAAGGTACCATTGAAACTGTAAGATGACAAACTCAACAGGAAAAACAAAAGTTACTTAAAACCACAATCAAATGCAACTTCTGTTTTCTAAGAAAGACTAAATAGCCTTTTGTTTGGCAAAATTCACTTGACAGACCACTTTGGTTGAGAGAGGAAAGCCTCAGGGCATGGTATGAAAGTAGAAGTAAAACAGAAGTAGCTAAACTGTTCTGAGAAAGAAGTTACCAGTGCTTTCAAAGCTGAGATGAATTAGAGAAAAAAGAGGGAAAAATTGAGGGTTCCAGAAAGAGAAAAAAGGGGTGAAAAACCATGATTGAGCAATGAATGAGAATTGCTATATTCTAATGGGGCTGAAAAATAACCTTCAAGCATAGCCTGTATAATGCTTACATTAAACACCTTTTTAAAAATTTTATTTTATTGTAAAAGTGATATATACAGAGGTTACAGTTACCTAAGTAAGCCAATCAGTACATTTCTTCTGGAACATTGTTATTCTCTCCCTCCTTTTCTCCCACTTCCCCACCTCCAAGTTATAAACTTCATATCCAACACAGTGTCTTGTGAGTATCACTGTTGCACTGGTTCATTCTCTGTCTCACCATTTTATTACCTTGCTGTCTTGTAGTGTTATCTCCTTCGATTGTTCCTAAATTGGTGTTTTGGAAGTGAGGATTCCAAAGTATGATAGTAAATGATAGTCTTATAAACTGCAAAGGAATGCAGAACTAGAGGTAAGAAAGTAGAGTATCTTTACCTTCATTCACCTGACTTTGACAATGTCTGGGAATGGGAAAGATCTTAGTGAGAGGTTAGGGCTTCCTTCAAGTAATTAAAAAATTATGATGGGCTGGGGATATGGCCTAGTGGCAATCATGGGGAATTGTTCGATTCCCCAGCACCACATATGCAGAAAATGGCCAGAAGTGGCACTGTGGCTCAAGTGGCAGAGTGCTAGCCCTGAGCAAAAAAAAAGGCAGGGACAGTGCTCAGGCCCTGAGTCCAAGCTCCAGGACTGGCAACAACAACAACAAAAATTATGTTAAGTGAGGTAAGTCAGTCCCAGAGAGACAAAAGATATATGATTTTCCTTACATGTGGAAGTTAGACTTAGCCTACCAACTCATAAGTAAATACATAGAGTGGTGTGCAACTGTATACAAATATTTTAGAGAAAATATGGTAAATCCAAGTGAGATATCAAAAAGTATAACTCTTCAGAAAGCCAAAATCAAAGCTCAGCGGAATAAAACCCTAAGAAATGGCTATTAGAAAGAGGTGAGGTGGGATCAAGGGGAATGGGATAGAGGAATGAAGAGACGAGGGTGGAAATGCAGACAAGAATCCATGTAAATCCTACAAATTTAAGAATAGTGAGGGAAGAGTTTGTTAGGGAGGGATGGGTGAGAATGTTGAAAAGGATGACATTGATCAAGATATATTATATTCATATACTGCCTTTTCAGTGGCAACTCCTTTGTACAGCTACTTAAAGAGTACTTTTAAAACAGATTTTTGGTAGATTAAAAATAAAGATTTAAATCTTAGGACACAGGTTGGACCTCCTTACGTGCACTAAAAGTTGAGAAGGTTCTTATAATTACATGGCAGTCTTCTACTTCCTTTTTCTACTTTTTGTTTGTTTGTTGTTTACTTTTCTTGCTTCAAAATATCTGCCAAGAGATATCATTTGCTTCACACATTCACTCTTCTTCATTAAGGGGCCACATGATTTGATTTGGGGGCTTTTTCAATTTGCTGCCTTTTCTGGTAATAAGTAGAATGAACCATACACGTGTTTGGCTCCTTGGGTTGGAGAATGCGGGTTCTGAAAAGGCAAGCTCTTCAAATGCAGGCCCACCAAACCTATGAAATTATTGTGGCTACTCCATAGAAAAGGCATTACTCTTGGGCCATGTGTATTTATTTATTAACTATCCAGCCAGCTTGGCTGTAGACAACGACCAAGGAACTTTCATTTTCTTAACTTTAAGTGTTTCTATTATATTTAAGTAGATTTACAAAGGAGTTGCCATTCAACAAAGATTATGAATAGTGTGTCTTGATCAATGTTGCTCCTTTCAACATTCTTATCTATCCCTCCCAACCCGTCCCTTCCCTAGCTTTTCTTAACTTTGTAGGGTATATGCTGAATAGTTTTTGCCATTTAGCACAACAGTTTATGTGTACAATGCATCTTGATGTGTATCACCCCCTTTGTGAAGGAGGAAAGTAAATTGTACTCATCTTTAGAGAACTCAAAAACAGCAAGGAATGATTCTGATCATTTCTGTTTTATTTACCATTTGCTGTAAAGAGGAAAGAGGTGACTTGAATTTGGAGGAATTTAGGCTTTTCTTTATATTTCTAAAGGGTATAGTTCTCTTTAAGGAAATTAAATTATCACAGAGCCTGAGAACTTTGAGATACTTTCTATGTCTAGAAAAGAAAGTTACAACTTTAGTATTAAGTTGGTATCCAAAGAAAATATACTCCTAATTTACAGGTTTCATATGTGAACATGATGCAATACTAATATGATTGTATGACCTTCCTCTGTGGATTATCGTTTACAGCTCTTGACAAAAAATTCCCATTCAGAAGAGACCTACAGGGCCAAAATCTGCACTCTATTGCTGACAGAACAAGATTCCCCTAATTTCTGTGTCCTGTAGAACCATGATGACAGTGTTTGGGGCTTACTTTGTAGGGTCCTTCCAATTTTCAGGTTCCAGTGGGCAGGTCTTGCAATTGCCAAGATTATCTGATACATGAAATCATGGGGGATTTTCCTTGGAATTATATATCTTTAGCCTGATAGCACTGAATAGCTTCCAGATGCTTTGACAATGATGGTCCACTGAGTAAAAAAATCACCACCGATTAGTTCCCTTTTTACTTGTCACAAAGTCTTGTATGGAATGTATTACTAGAAGACATATTAACCTATTCTTCTACAGCCACCTGTTGATTAGAACATACTGCTTTACAAAATCATCATTACCTTTTAAAAAACATAGAGAGTGATATCTGTCAAACTCCCAGAAAAATCAAGAACCATTGTCTCTCTGATGCACATGCTGTTCTAACCACAGAGCAAATATCTAATGCTCTAGAGACTTCTTGTATACCGAACAAGAAAGAAGTGGTCAGACACCATCCACACTGTTCTGCACAGTCTCAAACAGTTGCTCTTCCTCTCTGCAGCCTCCCTTGGCCTTCATGCTTTGGCTGTGAGTGTGATCTCAGAGACTGAACCGCAAACCTACACAAAACTAATTGTTCATGTGATTTCCTTTCTGAGCCATTGCAGATGTCCCTTTCTGTAACAATTTAATTAACACTTTAAAATAATGATGCATTAATTAATGCCAAATTACAATGAAAATCCTGGAGAATTACACTTTATATCAACATTAATGCAAAATGAGTTCCTCCTGGATAATTTTTCTTACAATGAATACAAAAAGAGATAATACTAATTAGGCCATCAATTTAAATTTACCATCATTTCAATCCATGTCATTTGTCTATTCCCTAGCACAAAACAATTGTAGCCTACCCTTCATTTGTATAGCAGTAGGGTTGTCTTCCTGAGAGTCAGACCCAGGTCACCTTTAGTATATTATGTCATGAGCTTATATTTTATATCTTAATTATTGAAAATAGCAGTATTTGTATATGTGAGAGTATGTATGTTTAAGAAGAGAGATCTTTAGTAAAATAAATTTATGAGCTTACATAAAGTAAAATATTCAACTTATAGTATGGATGGAATAACATCAGGTTTTGCTTATCAAGTTGCATCTAGTCTGCGCTCCCCCCTCCCATTTCCAAGAGGTAGAGATGTGCACTATCTGTAGGGTCAAGAATTTAGGACCTGACATAAATCACACCTTCCCATATCCAAAAGCAGCATGATATAGACCTGTCACTGGTCTTTTTCACTGCTTCTAATAGAAGATTTTGGTCTCCTTATCAGCAAGGTGAAAGATCTCTAAAGGATAATTTTACAATGTTTTCTGAAAAACAGAAATCATGGCAGTAACTCTTCCATTACAACCCCCTCTCTCTTAACAAAAAAGAAAAGAAAGAAAACGTGATCCTTCATACTTGACTTGCAGATTGAGACACATTTCATATCTTAAACTATTTGAGATCTACAAAGCACTTTTATTTCTAAGACAAAATATACTTTGATAAATATTAGCATAAAATAGATTAAGACTATTCTTTTTTTTTTTTTTTTTGCCAGTCCTGGGGCTTGGATTCAGGGCCTGAGCACTGTCCCTGGCCTTTGTTTTTTTGCTTAAGGCTAGCACTCTGCCTCTTGATCCATAGCACTTCCAGCTTTTTCTGTTTATGTGGTGCTGAGGAATTGAACCCAGGGCTTCCTGCACGCTGGGCAAGCACTCTACAGATAAGCCACATTCCCAGCCCAATATTATTATTCCTATAAAAGTCTATTAATGGTAGGAGAACATGTGAGGGCATGTTCTTCAAGGATTTATTCTCAAATTATGTCCTCTTTCTGACAAAACAGCAATAAAAATAAACCAAAACTTCAAGATGATGGAATTGTTTTATGTATTTTTTTTGGGTGCTGACACTGGGACTTGAATTTAGGGCCTGGGCACTGTTTATGAGCTTTACTGCTTAATGCTAGCACTCCAGCCCCCACTTCAGACTGTTTCTGGTAGTTAATTGGAGACAAAAGTCTGATGGACTTCTCTGCCTGGGCTTGTCTTTGAACTAACATCTTCATATCTCCATATCTAAGCCTCCTGAATAACTAATAGGCATGAACCAGACAAGATGATGTAGTTCTTAACATTTAATATTTAGGAATGCTGATATACATCATACAAATTGCCACAGAAACTTAGTTAATAAAATAGAAAGTGATGACACCTAGGTGACTATGGAAGTTTGATTTGACAAAAAGAAAAAAAGGAAAGAGTCTCTTCACTTCAGAAGGGGTGAAATCAGAGCATCTTCATGCTCTTTGGATGTACATATAGCCCTTCTCTGGATCTGTAGCTCCCAGTAGCCATAGGAGACACCAACATATCCCCTTTTGAAGATCTCTTTGCTGTAGTATTAAAAGATAATCAAAATTTGGCTCTCTGAAGTTGTGTTTATTCCCATATTCTAAATCAGCTATGGAAATTTCTGCTTGTCCAGGTGTTCTCAAAGAAAAGTAGGCAATAGGCCTAAATGAAGTCTGGCAGAAAGAAATTAATTTTAAAAAATCAATAAACTCTGCCTTTGTTTTTATTCAGCTTTGGGGAAATACATATCAGTGACATTTACCTTGGACTATGTCTCCATGCCTGAAAAAACAATAACATGGCAGAGAGGATCAGGTGGCCTGGGTCATCAACTCCACCTTTTTAGCCTGGTAGACTGCCAGGGAGATGATGATGAAGACAGTTGAAAACTTGACCGGGCAAGGTTATCAGCAATCATAATAGTTATGCTTCTACTGTGTGTATCTTAGTACATATCAAATTATGCAATTCAACATGTGCTATCAGGATGCACCTGTAGCACCTGCAATGGTAAAAATCAATAATCTACTTTACCACAGCTCTCATTTATCTTATACTTGAAAGTGTTTTTGGTAGTATAAGAGATTCAGGAGCACCTGTTCTTACTAAGTCTACTACCTAAGTTATATTAATTGGGTTTTTGTTTGTTTAAATTGTTTGCCTACTTATTTATTGTTCCTTCCAGTGTTGTTTTCACATTTTCTGCCTACCAAAAATATTGAAAAAGACTATGACAAATTCAGGGCACATTAAAGATGGAAATGTTATATGAAGATATAGACTTGTTGCATCATAGGCCAATGAATGTTTTCAGACCAGTCCTTTTAGTCTCTCCACAGATTATTGTATAAGGAAACTGTTTAGGTAATTTCTTGAAATTAATATAGTCTCAGGTTTATTTTGAAATAACTTGATAGCAAAGGTAATATTTTCAAATATTTGGTTATATTAGATTAGAAATAATAGTGTCAGAAAGGAAATAGCAAGTTTCTTTATTGAATAATATTCCAGATTTTCTCCACCCACATCCATCAAAATAAAGAACTACAGGAACTATGAATGCGGCTGATTATGTTTCAACTGTGGATTTATATAGGAACTTAAATCCCAACTGTATTTTGGGCATGGTACTTGACCTCTTTAAAACTTCATATCATCTCCAAAGTAGAGATAACAATACAAGTGGAGTTGAAGGCAGAATGAACATACATAGAAAGATTTTTTTACACACTAGCTGTAGTATTGTTTGGGATTTCAAAAATTCATGCTTTGGTTCTGCCATTGTTGATTGAACACCTAACATAGAGGGTCACAAGCTTCTAGCAATAAAAAAAAGATGATTAAGGTAGTCTGTTGCTAAAATAATTTCTCAGTGTAGAGTTTATATACACACAAAAGTAGACATGGTTCTATAGACAGAGTGTACTATTTGTCTATAAATACATACATGGATGGAAAAAATGGTATCAAAAAGAATAAGAAAATTAAGGCCAACTCAGAGGAATTTGGGGGGGAACTAACAACCCTATTTGATATTGTGCTGAATTCCATTAAAGAGTAGATATCTCAAGAAGCAAAGAAAGTTATAGAAGAGAGCTGGGTTCATTTTATGTTATTCCTTATGATTGGATATAGCAGACTCAGTTTAACAGTCTGTTTATGAAGACATTTGATTGTTCAGACAAGACTGGATATAAATTTCCAAGCAACATATTTGTTCATTTATAATTCTAACTATTTTAACAAACATATCCAACCTTAAATCTTTAGGTAAGCTATACTACAGTCTTAACTGTTTCTAGGAATTTCTCCTAAGGGAAATGTCAGAAATATAATAAAGATTTTGTTATGAGCTTCTGATATTTTACAACATAAAGAATTAGAAAAATTCCCCCAAATATCAATCCTAGGGACATTAATAAAAAGTGGAAAACAAACTCTACCAATAAATATTACCCTCAAAACTGTATAAATAAATGAGGTAACACTGGAGCTTTCTGACATTTGGATCTTGACAGTGACTGAATGCAACAGATGTTGAGTGACACAAGGTGATCAGTTACATCAGTGAGCAATGTGTACTGGAGATGAAATTCTTCATTTCTTTTAGTTCTTGGGCCACACCTTCACATATAGCTTGTGCTGGTTCATTGGAGATAAAGGTCTCCATATTTCTTTTCCAGGGATAGCTTCGAATTGTGATTCCCAGATCTCTACTTCCTGATGAGCTAAGATTAAAAACATGAGCCATTGGTACCTGGCAATTTTTTTGTTCTCTTTTGTTCCTCTCATTGTATACGGATCATTGATGTTTGTAATTATGCTAATAGCTGAGGCTGTGGTTTAAGGTATAGAATCAAGGAAGTAGAGTAAAAATACCTGAGGAAACAAGGAGATATTGTGAACAGATTAATTTTCATAAGCTTTTTTTTTGTTTTGTTTTGCAGTCCTGGGGCTTGAATTCAGGGCCTGAGCACTGTCCCTGGCTTCCTTTTTCTCAAGGCAAGTATTCTACAAGCACTGAGCCACAGCACCGCCTCTGGCTTTTTCTATATATGTGGTACTGAGGAATCGAACCCTGGGATTCATATATATGAGACAGGTACTCTACCATTAGGCTATACACCCGGCCCCTTTTCATGAGCTTTCTTTAGCTTCTCACTCTTCCACTTCTCTCAACTAAACCCCATGGCTGATGAACTATGATTTAGTCAGCATGTTGCCATTGCTACTTAGTGAAGTCTATTTCAGAATGGATTCCTAGCAGGGTTACAGCAGGGGAAAGGGTCAACAATGACTACATGTTTGCTCAGGTTTCTGCTCTGGGCTCTCATTCTCATTTGTCTTAAATTTTGGCCAAATTAGGCTTTTGAAACATTAGCACTAACACTGCTGAGACTACCGGTGACCTTGTCATTCAGAACAGAATATGAACTTTGGTAACTAAATCATGAGCAGTATGTGACATTCAACAACTTAACACACATACTACACTGGATATCTTTATGAGTGAATTTTTGGAGTCAATGGATGAGTAATCTCTAATGAATATAAGAAAATATATAATTAAAAAACAGAACCAGATTAAAACAGTTTAGGAAAAAATTAATGAATTTAAAGAGCAAGCTGAGAAGTTCTCCCAGGAGAAAGCAAGAAAGAATATGGAGGCAAAACACAGTAAACAAAAGAATTATAGAGGACAGAGTTGTCATTGTCTGAATATAATCTCAAGATGTTTAAAAAAATGGAGAAAAATGCAGTAGAATTTTGAATAGTGAAAGACTCAAGAATGACCAATATTTAAAAATACCAAGGAAGAGAAATAAGGAAGATTTCACACAAAGACAAAAAGTAAATTGCACTACCACTCAAAGTTAGAGCAGCTCACCTACAGAGAAAAAGGACAGGGGAGACAGAATGTTTCTCTACAGCTATGTTAGATGGAAGAAAACAATACACTAACATTTTTTTCAAAACTGAAAAATGATTTAATTACAAAGATGTTTACTATGCATGGCCTTTTTTGTACTAGCTGGCACATTATAGATCACTTAAAAATTCTAAAGCAAAACAATTCTAAAGCCAAAAATACATGACAATTAAGGAGATGTTTATTATACATATGCATATGTATATGTATATCTGTAAGTAAGAGATTATGCTAAGGTCCGGAATAGTCCCACTTTAAGTAGAAAGTTGGAGTGCATATAAACAGAAACTTTAGCTTTTATTTTGAGGAATAAAATTGTTTCTCTTTTGCATTTTCCTTTATGTATATTTTTTCTGATAAACTTTTGCCATTCATTTAAAAAATGTATTTAACAGATACAATTATCTGCATTTAACAGATATTATTCTGTTAGATTTCAAGGAATAAGGAGTAATTGGGAGCAAGTTGAGACACAGGAAAGCTGTTGTGAAGGTCTTGTGAGGTGCTGCTGGGCTGGATTGAAAACAGGGGCAAAGAGGATGGATGCAGAACACCTATTTCATTGACACCCAAGAAAAATGAACAGAAGTCAGCTAGCAATTGGGGGATGTGTCAAGGATTACTGAAGTTTCTAGCTTCTCTGATAATATGACATCAATTCCTAAATTTGGGCTTGAAAGTACTATTAGTTCTCTCCTAAAGAAATGTTGTGATACAAAAGGCAGATATTTATACTATGTATCCAGCAGCTCCCTTTATGAAAGCACTTTTGAAGCCAATTTGTAGATTTGTAAGTACGCCTACATGGCGAGCCACAATATTTTATTTTCAAGGAAAACATGTTCTACAAAACTCGTTCCCCACCTGTGTCATTAAGTGAAAGCAATTGCTTTATTCACCGCTAACCTCTGTCTGAGTTCCTTTGAATGTAGGTTCAAAGGCACATTCCATGAATATATCTTTCTCCCATTTGTGTTGAAACCTGCTGGCAAAATATGTGTTATTTCATACTCCTGTGGAAAGACGGGCCCAAAGCAGACAATTCACAATAGAAACCAAGATCCAACATCCCTAAGAAAAAGGCTCAACTCACTTATAAAAATTAAATCTAATGTTAAAGTGGCAAAGATGCTATTTTAGAAAGATAAAATGTGGTAGTGGCAGGGTTTGGTGAGATGAACATTTTCACATAGAAAATCACTAATCACTATATAAAGAAGGTTATCTATTCCTTCCTTTTCAATCCATGAGTAGAAATCTATGCTAAGGAAGTAATTGAGGATGTAGCTAAAAATGTAGATAATAAAAAATATAAATGTCATATTTACCAAAAATACATTTAAAAATAGTAGTTATAATGATATAAGGGTAATACTTATGTTATAGAAGTGATATAGAGACTTCTCATCTTAAAACTGTCAATCAAAGAAGAATGAGAAGGTGGGTGCCAGTGGCTCACATTTGTAATTCTAGTTATTAAGAAGGCTAAAATCTGAGGATCCTTATTCAATAACAGGGCAGTTTTCTCTAATTAAATACCAATACACCCAGAAGTAGAGCATTCAAGTAGTAGAGTGCTAGACTTGAGCAAAAAAGCACAGGTTCAGTGCTCAGACCCTGAGTTCGAGCCCCCAGAATGAGAAGAAAGACTTTGAAATTTCAACATTGGTAATCTCTGGGGAGATGTTGCTGCTACTGATGATGATTGTTTTTATTTCAAAATTTTCCAGTCTCTAAAGTGAAACATAAAGATTTTTAAAAACCAGAAGCACTTACAAAAGACAATAAAGTTCCTATATATTTTCAGTTATGTTGGTCCTTCTGATACTTTTTCTTTCATGAATATGTGAAATATATTATGTTATTATCACATTTATATACTTATAATTCTAGTGTGTGAGAGAGATGATATGAATAGATATGAAAATCAATTCAGTAATTAAGAAAGATAACCACATGGCTAGGCAAGGGATCACATACCCGCGTTCTCAGCTACTCTAGAGGTGAAGAGAGAAAGACACAGGTTCAAGGTCAGCTGTAAGGGAAAGAAGTAGACGATTGTATGAAAAAAACACACTAAAAAAGACAAGAGGGCTCGAGGTGTGACTCAAGTCTTTGAGTGCTTGCATTCTATGACCTCCACAATTGAGGTCATTGGTCTACATTCCAGTATCACCCAAAAGAACAAGGAAAATAAAAGAAGTATGAAGAGAAGAAAAGAAAAATATACATGGCCAGACTTTTATGTTTATTTGACTATAAAGCTGCTTAGGAATTGCACATCACCTCTTTATTAACATTTACTGAGAAGCATGACTATATCATGTCAGGAGAGGAGAGAGAGCTCAAAAACAGAGTACTCCTTGAAAACCTTATTTTACATGGAAGCTTTGTAAATGTTTTCTTTCTTTGGGAACCAATGGGAAGCCATTGAAAGCTCTGAAGCAAAAGTGAGTTAACTAAATAATATGTGTAAAAATGAATGGTTGTAGAAGGACAGGTCCACTATACAGAAGGTAATCTTAATAATCTAGGAAGAGGGTAATAAAGTTATGAATTAGAATGTGAGTCTGGAAAATGGATGAGGCTTTGGAGCATAGTCGAAGTAGAATTGAGCTGAACTAGACAGATGAGTTGTGTTGAAGAGTATGAGTGAAATGTGACTGAGTTTTCTCAAGTAGGGAACCTGAGATTTAACTTCCAAATATGTATCTATAATCTCACCACACTGTTGTTGAGTGTTGCTAGATGTAAGTTTATTGACTAAATTAGACTCATTTTCTACTTTCTTTTGAGGAACTGGGTTTGGTTTAATGTGTTTACTTGTAGTATTACATAGTTTTGAAAACTAAAATCAGGACTTTAAATGTGCATTGGAATTTTGGCTATTATAAGCCAATATCTTCTGTTCCCTTTGTAGAGTCATCACTTTCCAGCTACAATGCTAACAGCAACTCCTACAAAAACAAAACTATTTTCACTTTTCTACTTTTTATCAATTAGAAACAAATTGAAAATGTTGAAGGGTAAAGGTAGAAGATATTTCTGCTCTAGTCACCAGCTTTAATTAGTTGTCTTTAAACAAGCATTTTTTTCCTTTCTTAGGGCTCCATATGTTCTTTTCCACTGAGATTTTGAATTTATGCCCTCACTGAGACAAAGTAAACAGAGTGTACTTTTTGTAAGCAGATCCTATTGGTATCTCCACACATGTGAGAATTATCTTCAGAAAATTACAAAAGAAGGGAATGCATTCCTCTGTTTTAGTAAAGTTGTTGCAGATTCAACTGCTTTAGCATTGGACCAATATTAGAAGTATTAGATTCTAGTCATCCACTATCTGCTATGCTTCTTTCTCCTTTCTTTTCTACTTCTTTTTTTAGGGAGATGTTAGGTTCTAGGGCTTGAATTCAGGGCCTTGCTCAATTTTCTTGGCTTGTGTCCACTCAATGCTGGTGCTCGCTCTACTACTTGAGTCACACTTCTGTTTCCTCTGGCATGCTCTTACGGTGTGGTCAAATTCTTGTTTTGATGTTCCACAAAGGATCAATTTGTCATTCAAATATTGCAAGATATATTATTAATTAGTTATTTAAATAGTTTAATGATTAAAATACAATATTACCTTGTGGTAATATAGTTTTTTTCCTTTTAGTCTATGTATTGATCTGAATTCTCCCTTATGAAGCTAGACTAGTCCTTTAATTACTAATGTCTTTTTTTTTTGTTTCTTTTTCATTCCTTTCTCTTGATCTTTATACAACTCAATTACATCTGGATGTGTGGTAGTTTTGTCTGTATCTCCATTAAAAATTGCTTGTGAGTCTGTGAAAATAATAAATGTCTTGGAATCAGCTGAGCTAAAGAGACTCTTCTGAGAAGTAAAAATTGCCAATAGACACATAAAGAAATGCTCAACATCTCTGCTCTTAAAGGAAATGCACATTAAAACCACATTGAGATTCCACTTCACCCAAGTTAAAATGGCCATTATCAAGAAAACAAATGATGGCAGATGCTGGCAAGGATGCAGCCCAAAGTGAAGTCTAATACACTGTTGTATGGAAATATAACCTTGTTCAATCACTCTGGAAAACAGTAAGGAGGTTCCTCAAAAAATTAAACATAGAACTATTCTATGATCCAGCAATTCCACTCCTGGGCGGGCATTTACTCCAAAAGTTACAAACCAGGATATAGTAATGCCACCAGTACCACTATAGTTACTGCAGCAGTATTTACCATAGCGAGGTATGGAATCAGTCCAGATGCCTCTCAATGGTCAAGAAAATGGGGGTACATATACACAATGGAATTTTACTCAGATATCAGGAAGAATGATACTGTACCATTTGTAAAGAAATGGAAAGACCTGGACAAGTTAGATAAAGTAAGTAAGGCACTGAGAGACAAAAAGTGCATATTTTCCTTTATATGTAGAAGCCAGATTTAGCTTATAAACATATAACAAATATGTTAGGTGGTATACAAGTATACACAAATGAAGTAACTGAAATAAAGTAGATTCAAGGGAGAACTCAAATACTGTGGTGTAATTCCTTAGAAAGGTAAAATCAAAGATCAATAACTGAGTACCAGGACATGGATGCAAGATGCAGAGTGGAGGATGGGAGATAAAGGCAGGAACAAAGAGGAGAAGGGGGTGGAGTACAGTCTAGAATTCAATGTACATCCTACTAAACTAAGAAAAGTAAGGGAAGGGTGGGTTGGGACCCATAGGTGAGAAGGTTGAAAAGGGGGACAGTGATCAATACACATTGTATTCACAAACTGCTTTGTTGAATGGTTGAATGGCATCTACTTTGTATAACTGCTTAAGGATAATAAGAAAGAAAAAAAAAGCACAAAAGAAACTTCTTAATTTTAGTGAAAGGCCACGTAAAACATATTTGAAAGAGTGATCTTCTAACCAATCTCTCCATCAACAGATGTGTTTCTGCTGAATTCAGTTTCCAAGCAGAGACTGAAGTAATCCATCAAAACTGCATTCCCCACTGTGTTGGTTCAGGTCCTGGGATAAGTAGATGCCAAAACAGAATTACAAATGCAAAAGATTTATGAGGTACTTGCCTGGGTTCCTGTAAAGACAGGTGGCTCTGTGAGCTTCAGTCTCAGATGCAGGTCTGACACCTGTGAAAGAAGACAGGGGAGGAAAGTGAAATGGTAAGAAAGGGCTCAGCCTTTAGCACTACATGAAAGTAAACAAAACAACAAAGGTTTCATTCTCATAAAAAATGACAAAACATTCTATACTTTGCTTCAGGCTTCTGAGGTAAATATACTAAGAAGTGATCCAAAATGTATATTTTTATCATTGTGGAAATGATTATTTAGACATTTTGGTCTGTTTTAGAAATTAAAAAATTATAATTGCAGACAAAGAATTGTAAGTGAAGAAATATGAATGTGTATTAGAAGCATTGGGATAAAATTACTCTGAACTGCTGAAAGAAATTACCATGGAATGACTGGTTTCTAAAGAACAGGAAAATATTTATTACAGTTCCAGCAGTTGAGAATTACAAGATTAGGGTGCTAGTGAATTCTTTGTCCTGCAATGGCTCACTCTTTGGAATTGTAGATGGTGCTTCCTTCTGATGACACTCATGCTTGGAGGAGCAAGAGAGCAAGGGAGCAAGGAGGAACTCTAGGAACTCCCCCCATCCCACACGTGTGTGTGTGTGTGTGTGTGTGTGTGTGTGTGTGTGTGTGTGTGTTGTTTCTGGGACTTGTACTCAGGGCCCAAGAGCACTTTCTTTGAGCTTTTATGCTCAAGGCTAGCACTCTACTACTTGAGCCAGAGCTCTACTTCTGATATTTATGGTGCTTAATTGGAGATAAGAATTTCACAGACTTACCTGCTTGAGCTAGCTTTGAACTGCCAGCTTCAGATCTCATTATGCACCCCCACCCCTACCAGCCCACATACTCCAAGTTTATCTGATATTGGGCATGGGATTTCAACATATGATTTAGAGGGTATAAGAAAATTCAGACCAAAATAGAAAATAAAAAAGAAGACAAAATATGAACAAAGTCTTAATAAGTATGATAGTTTGATATCAGAAGCTTATAGAAATGTAACACTGTACGTGAAACCAACAACTTTTGCTGGATCTGTAGTTGGCTGTCAAAGGCAGCTTATTTCATAAGACTGGAACCAAGGAAAAAGAGAAAAGGATATGTATGCATTTATTTTGCCTTGGGTTTGAATCAGCCTGCCCTCCAGTGCCATACTATGAAACTCAGAAAGAGGAAACTTTGCCGTTCTTCCATCTCATTATCTCTTACTAGGGCCTTACGTTAGTAGAACTCATTAGGAATAAAACTATTAGGAAGAACAAGAACACTTTACAATTTACATTTAGTATATGGAAAAGCACGGAAGGATGAGAATTACAGTTGAGGATAAATAGGTAGATGACTTATATTATGCATGAAAGTCAACAATGAACCCACAAATATAGAGATCATGGTATAAAATCAGTGAGAATTTAGACAACGTATAGAGTTTCTAGTCTTGTAATGAGGTTTTTCCCTCTAGTATAAACATACATATAAGTAGATATCTACATATATATACATATATATAAATAGAGAGAGAGGTTTCTAAGAGAAATGAATATTCTTCATTTTTGGAGTACAGAAGATACAAATAATATATGTACTCATACTTATTTAGCTTTTATATGTATTTTTCCTTCATTAACAAGTTTCTTCTTCTTTATGTAAACTCCTCCCAAAGCAGGTAGAAACAGAAATCACTAACTTCAATAGGGTGTTCTCATCAATTGGGCTAGGAAGAAAGATTCAAAACAGTTAATTACTGCTATACAGCTTACATATAGCTTTGAATGACCTATCAAAGGACCATTAAACTCCTTATACCCTGAGCAACCTTCTCTTTGCCTTATCTGTGGCTTAAAACATGGTTGTAAGAGGTTCTTGAGCTTTCTATTCACTTCACAGTGCCTTGCTTAAATGAAGAGCTAGTATCTATACATCTTTACTTCCTGTCCTAGCTTCTGTCACTCTGCAGAAGCTGTTCAACCAGCATGTGAGATCTTGAGGTGCCTAGGAATTAATGCCCTGGGGGGCTTTTCTAAACAACAGGGGACAAAAGTGAGTAGATACATAATGCTCCTAGCTGATCTTCTGTCACATTGGTATGAGGGTTACTTTTCATACTCCTGAGTGATATGGGCAGAATTGAACCAAACATCATCCTCCATGAGTTCCTAAACAATGCACCTTTAAATTGTATTTCTATCTCTGATCCACTCCTACAGTTTTCATGCCTACTTTGGGATTACCTCCTAAATAAGTTACTTACAGATAGGTCTTTATGGTAGGATTTGCTCTCCATGGAATTTCAAGCTAAATCACAAGGCAAATTCATGACAGAGCTCTAAGGAGGGAAGCATCTTTTTAATATATATGTATGTATATATACATATATACGTATATATATTTAAGTAGTCATGCAAGAAAACAATTTGTAAATACAATGTGTCTTGATTTATGTCATCCCTTTCATTAATTTTCCCCATTGCTCTAACCCTTTTCCATGGAAATTCAAGGTAAGTCACCAAGAAATTTTGTAACAAAGCTGGGAAAGAAAGAAATGCTACATCAAAAACTGAGTGAGAACCTAATGACCCTTAGTGCATTTGATGTAAAAGAGAGGAAATGACATCTGACTGAGCTTTGTCAGATTTCTTGCCATCTTTCCCATGGCATGCAGCAGAGTTCAGAAGATGTATCTAGCCTGCTTCTTTTCCATCCTTGCATCTCAGCTTAAACACATTCCAGTCATAGTTGAATATCCCAAAGTAAAATTACAAGCACATACTCTAGTTCTTATCTGTCTGTTACTGATCTACCTAATGTTTATTTATTCCTATCTATGAACACATATGACCTATGATTTGCATACTACATATAGTTGTACATAGACTTAGGTGCATCATTCTCAGGTATTTTACATTTACTATTGGATTTAACACACTCTACGTAGATTCAATAAACCATTTGGAACTAATAGTGTCCAGTCATTTTCTCCATGCTGAATGTCCTCTACTTTACACAATCCTCTCAGTTTGCTTGATTTTTAAATCTCCAACTTTTGAAACAACCTTTCTCCATTCTCTGAGCTCTAGTCCTAATAAAACTTTTGAATTACCCAAAGCATCCCTTTAAGCAATTTTCATAAAGTATACTTTCTTAGACCTTAGGAAAAATGAGTTTTGTTTTTCTTTGTGCACAAAAGTCAACTTATTTGTGAATGCAATTTTGGGATTATAAAAGCTTTTGTACTTACTTTTTTCTTCTTCTCCGCTCCCCCCAATTGGTGAACTCAAAGATCAATATGATTTTAATTGCTTAGATGAAATATGCTTAGCTTCCTATCTATCCATTCACTAGCAAAACTGAATCTTAGCTTAGTTGTTCTTTTTTAATTAATTAAAAGTAATTTTATTGCATGGATATTATGCAACATTTTAGGGGGTAGGTGCATGGAAGTCAACCAGAGACAAACATTCAAAGTTTCTTGCAGCTTAAGTTCTTGTAGAAGATAAATAAAAAAGGAAAAATATCTAAGATAGGTAAATATACAATATTATAAACAGTGGTAAATGCTCATGAAGATAGAACACATTAAAGTTTATGTCTCCTTTCATTTATTTTTCCTTTAATATCACTTTTTGATCTGATAGAATTTAGAAAAATCTAGTGCATTGTATTAGCTCTCTAATTAACTTTGTTGTTTGTTTCATGAGGCAACCAGGCTGGCTTTGAATTTGGAAATACAATACCTTTACCTCCTGAGTTCTGGGATTTTAGGTGTGCATCACCATTCTCTCAAGTTTTCTTTAATTTTTGTATTCATTTTACAAATACTTTTCAAGCATATTATCTGAATCATTTGTTTGATTTTCTGGAGTATCAGCTAGAAACTTTCTGATTCCAATTGTAATTTAATATCTGTATTCATTCCTTATATTAAGGTAAGTTTTTAAGTAAGAGAAACTCATTTATTCGCTCAAAAGTAATCTAACTTTATTTTATGTCAGGTAATAGTGAAGTTAAAGAAACTATGCATCTGTTTATATTGATAAAAATCTTTTAGAGCAATTCTTTTGTAGAGTCTAAAACTAATCACATGAAGAATTCATACTTACATGTGAGTTTGTAAGCTATTTATTCACATTTTCTCTTTACTTATATTTGGACATAAACATTCTATTTAGTCCATGGTTTGAAAATATCAAGATATAAGATTATATTCTTTTTGCACAAGATACTGGAAGGCTACCCAAATGTTCATTGAAACAGAAGTGCAACTTATAGGGTTGAGTTGTTGGCCTTACCTAAATTATACTTACTCATTCCTTTGATCATTGTCTTGATATTTTGGGTTTATTTCTTCATCCAACCAATTTTACCAGTGGAGTCCAATTTGAATCATAAGAGGAAACACTGTTAACAGCTCATCTGGTTGATTTGAGACTTAGAAGCACATGGAACACTGGAACAACCAGACTTCATGTAGAACATTTTCCTGTTGTGTTTCCCTTTGACAAAGAACGTTTGTTTAGAGAAAACCATCATGCTGGCCTAGAAGGAAGTACAAACTGAGTTTATGGCTTAAATGGTCTATCTGGTGGAAGATTTGATTGAGGAAAATGAAGAAGGCTATGAGCTAAAGTTGTTAGTCCTGACTTATAAGGGGGTGGGAAAAATGTTATTTAGATCTGAAACACTAATTATTCATTTCCTAATGACTCCATACAGGTTATGCCTTCTTTATCATAACTGGATTCAGATTCTGCTAATTGATGGTCATTTGAATCCCTAAAGGAAAAATTTCCCAGAACTTAAGGTATGGAATTTCAAATTATTTTTCATGATTTTATCATGAAAAAAGTGACACACATGAGGCATATGGGGAAGACTTTTATAGGAACTACAATAATCTTCGTTTCATGTTTGAAATGAACATTTTACTCTATTTTCTTAATGATATATGTCATTCATACCTGTATCAATGTATCTTTTAAAAGTGATTGAGATTTATCTTTAGATAGTTGCTCATCCATCACATTAGGGTTCAACATTCTATGGACTAGTAAGTATAAAGTTAATGTATCAAGATATACACAAGTGTTTAGCAGGTTGAGTGGATTTTTGACAGATTCTGTGTAATCCAAGGCCCTGTTTGAAATACAGACCATTAGCATCACAAAATACTTTCATGGGCTTTTTAGTTTAGTCTTCCCTTAATTCCTTTAGAGTAAAAAACTGTTCTTATGATACCAACCACAGATTCATTTTAATTGATTTAGAACTCCAAGTAAATGGAGCCACTCAAGTTGTACTAGTGTGTTAGGTATTTTTTTTAAGTTAAATGTAATGGTTTTGTTACTTATCCATGTTCTGTATTTCAGTTATTTGGTTTATTTTTTATTGCTAGAGTTTTATTCTATTGCATAAATATACCACAGTTACTTCATTTTTACCATTTAAGCATCTACCTATTATCCATTTTAGCTATTTTGAATAAATACAAATTTGATATAATGATATTTTGTATTTTGCATGTATAACCATGAGGGAAAACTTCTCCTGTAATTTTATTTACTTCATAATGTCTTTATCAACAATCACTATTGGCCTCATAAAATGGGTTAAGAAGTTTTCTGTTTTCCTGTAATTTCTATAATTCTATCTATCTATCTATCTATCTATCTATCTATCTATCTATCTATCTTTTTTTTGCCATTCCTGGGGCTCGAACTCCAGGCCTGAGCACTGTCCCTGGCTTCTTCTTCTTTTTTTTTTCCTTATTTATTGTCAAATTGATGTACAGAGAGGTTACAGTTTCATACTTTAGGCCTTGGGTACATTTCTTGTACTGTTTGTTACCTTCTCCCTCGTTCCCTCGTTCCCCCTCCTCTTTTCCCTCCTCCCCCATGAGTTGTTCAGTTGGATTACACCAAATGGTTTTGCAAGTATTGCTTTTGGAGTCTTTTGTCCCTTTATCCTATGTCTCTCAATTTTGATAGCCCCTTTCACTTTCCTAGTTTTAATACCAGTATATGCAGTTTCCAATGTACTCAGATAAGATACAGTGAAAGTGCGGGTACAACCACAGGAAGGGGATACAAACAATATAAGCTACGGTTTCACATGGCATGTTGAAAGTAATTACAACAGTGATATAACACTTGTTTCCATAACATGGAGTTCATTTCACTTAGCATTATCTTATGCATTCATAAGGGCATAGCTATTAGGCTCTTGTGATCCTCTGCTGTGACTAGCCTAAAACTGTGCTAATTATTCCCTATGAGGGAGACCATACAGTCCATGTTTCTTTGGGTCTGGCTCACTTCACTAAGTATAATTTATTTTCCAAGTCCTTCCATTTCCTTACGAATGGAGCAATGTCATTCTTTCTGATAGAGGCATAAAATTCTACTGTGTATATGTACCACATTTTCCTGATCCATTTGTCTACCTGAGGGGCATCTGGGTTGGTTCCATATTTTAGCTATGATAAATTGTGCTGCGATGAACATTGTTGTGCTGGTGGCTTTAGTGTGTTCTTGTTTTTGGTGTTTTGGGTAGATGCCCAAAAGTGGGGCTTCTGGGTCATAGGGGACCCTGGCTTCTTATTGCTCAAGGTTAGCACTCTGCCAATTTGAGCCACACTGCCACTTCTGGCCTTTTCTAGATGTGGTGCTGAGGAGTCGAACCTAGGGCTTCATGTGTGTGAGGCAAGCACTCTTGCCACTAGGCCATATTCCCAGCTCAACCTACATTTTAGACAATTTCTTTTTAAATAATTATATAGCTCACAAGTGAAACTAAGAAGACTTGGAGTTTTCTTTGTGAGGAAGCTTTAAATGATTAGTTCTTTAAAAAGATTATTTATGTCAATTAATGCAAGTTTTTTCTCTCTCTTTCTGTCTCTCTCTCTCTCTGATATCATTCCTCCCATAATTTTCTATTTTACCTACTTTTAAGACTTATTGAATAAGCTCATTTATTTCCTTTTTCATATTCACCTCTTTTTTCAGTAATTAATATGCAGAATAAAATATATTACCTGAAGTTATCAGAGTGACTTTAGAGTCACTGTGTGCCATTTCATATGGAATTCAACTGGCAATTGTGGAATATATTTGTACAAAGTACACACACCTATATATTTATATGTGCAATACACATTTGCATATTTACATGTAAAATATACCATATTTTAAATGTGTATAGAGTACATATGTACAGTATATATGTAGATATACCAAGTAAATATATATGTAGTATACAAGCATGTATATTTGTGTGATAAATGTATTTAGAGTGCAATTTTTATATAGAAAGCAATATATATGTATACATATATGCATATATGGAGAGAGTTCCACATATATATTTTTCTCACTATGGTATATATACATATATAGGGATTTACATATACTTAAGAGAGCAGTATATGTAAATATATACATATGTGTGTATATATAATGCATATATCTATCTACATACACATATATACTGGAGAGAGTAGTATATATGCTACAGAACATGTAGGTAGATACAATATGCATATTTTTTCTTTACATAAATACTATGTATTTATCTACATATATACTGATCTGTAACTTACCTTTATATTCTTGTCAATATAGTTTGCTTCTCTATATATTATGAAGCACATGAGAAATTTGAAGTTTTCTTTGAGTAGTCATATCAATTTTAAAGTAAGTTAAGAGGAAAAGAATAGTCATTTATCTTTAGCACATGTTGCCATTTGCAAGACTCTGTTCTTTCTAGGATATGAGTTACCAACCATATCATTTCTCTTCAGCCTCAGAACTTCCTTTGGCAATTCTTTTAATTTATGTCTGCTGGCAGCAGATTCTTTGTATTGTTTCTTTTGTATTCTTTTCATCTAAAATGTATTTTCCTTACATTCTAGAAGAACATTATTGTTGGATATAGAAGAAGCCTGGGTTGACAGTTTTTGTTTGATTTTTGGTTGTTGTTGTTGCTTTCAGCACCTTAATGACAGTTCTCCACTGTCTTTTAGGCTCCGAGGTTTCTGATAAATAAATGGTAAAATGATTTATTTTTCCTCTTCTGTAGGTAATATGTTTCATAGTTTTTTTAGTTGCTTTTCAAAAATTTTCTTCTTCTTTAAAATTGTGCAATTTTATACACTAAACCCCAGTATTGTTCTCTTCATATTTTTGTTTGAATATTTCATATATTCTTAAATCTTTAAATTTACTTCTTTTACCCAATTTCTGTTATTTTTACAATTGTCTGCAATATTTGCTTTACTCTATTTCCTTTCTTTTTTTCTCTGGGATTTCAATTTCATATGTAAATAGATCATTTGATGCTGTTCCAGAGATCAATAATGTTCTGGTTATATTTTTAATTTTTATGTTTTCTGTTTCTTAGGTATGTGTGTGCTTTATGCTTGGTTTAGATGATTTCTCAATGTAACTTTTAGTTTTCTGATATTTATTCTTTTTCTTTTTTTCTTCTTACACATATAAAGCATATTTTAGGTGGCCATTATTAACATAAAATGTATATTGAGCTCTAGGAGTTCCAGTTTTGTTACTTTGCTTATATTTTTCTGCTGAGATTTTCATTCATTACTGCCATCTTTATGCTTAAGTGAACAGAAGTATTCTAACTGCTTTAAATTTGAATTCCTTATCTTTTAGTTTCATGCTCAACTCTGCTCAAGGTGTTCAGTATTGGTTATCATTTTTAGATTGGTCACAAATTTCTGTTTCTTATTCCTTCCTTTTTTAAAAAGTGTGTGTGTGTGTGTGTGTGTGTGTGTGTGTGTGTGTGTGTGTGTGTGTCCTTAAATTCTCATTTGGCTTTTTTGGTCAAAGGTGGAGCTTAACCAATTGAACCATACCTCTACTTGTAGCATTTTTGCTGGTTAATTGGCGATCAGAGTTTCACAGACTTTTCTGCCAGGGTTGACTTTGAACCAAGATCTTAAGATTTCAGATTCTTAAGTAGCTAGGATTATAGGTGAGATAGAAACTGTTCTTTCTTTTTATGCTGCATGAATGTGGTTTGTGTATGAGAAATGGTTTCTGTTTATTTTAGAAACTCTGCAACTCTTATTTCTTTGAAGAGCAATGGTTTTAGCTGTTAACTAAATTGGTTCCTCTAAAGCTATGAGAGTGTGGGAAAGCTTTTGGAAATCAGTTCAAATTTAGTTTTGTTTGTATTCATGGGTCTGACTCTGGCACACATGGTTCAGAGGTCAGCTAATATTGAACTGAGTTGACCACAGATCTTAGAACCTCAGTTTATTCTAATTACTTCTCCCCAATCTCCAGCAACTATATGATGTTCCTTCATTCTGTCCTCTGGATTGTAAGAAGAAAATATGATTTAAAGACAAATAAAGTTTGTACTCAGGCTAAAAATCCATACAAAGAAACTTCAATGCATGTAAATCACCTTTTTCGATTATATGGGCTACTCTAAAATCTACTTTTGTTCATATTTTTGAAGTTGTTGAGTTTTATCTTGAAACTAAATTGGTATTTTTTGGGTAATGTCAGTTTGATAGCAATAATTAGCCTTTTAAAAAACCCAGAACTCATATCAAACTGTTTATGATATTTTGAAATAGATGGATTTTTACTTTTTTAGTACTTTGAATTGTAAATCTAGGATACATCAGAAACTTGATCCTAACTGTATGTTTAAATTTTTGAAGAACTGCTAAGTTTCAAGGAGAATTCATTAGTTTGTATTCCCATCAACAGTAAAGTTTACTTCCAACTTCTCCTTATTTGGAGCAACATTTGTTATTATCTTCTATTTTATTTTTGTCATCCTGGTAAGTAGAAAGGAATACTTCATTGTGGTTTTGTATTTGTATTTCTGAAAGGACTAGAAAGAAAATATTGAGATTTCATTTCTGTTGCTATTGGCCATTTGCATATCTTTGTTGGAGAAATATTTATTCAAATCACCTGTTCTTTTTAAAATTGGGATGTACACACATACATTTTTAAAAAAAAATACCATTATGTTACTAGGGCTTGATCTGAGAGCCTTCCTTCCATTCTCCCTCCATTTTTTCACTAATGGCTAGCCCTCTTCAGTCTATCTTTGTGCTGGTAAATTGGAGATAAGAGTTGGGCAGATTTGTCTGGCCAGGCTGGCTCCAGGTTGTAATTTCCCTTAGCCTCCTAAGTAGCTAAGTTACAGATGAAAGTCACTGGTACACAGCTAAATTGGGGTGCTTTGTTCATTGTCATTATTAAGTTGTAAAAGTTCATTACATACTCTGGATATAAGGTCTTATCAGACATAGGATTTTCCAATACTTTTCTCCATTCTGTTGTCTGTATTTTGTCTTTATTATTGGTGTTTTTGAAGAACAAATTTGTTCTTTAATAAATTACAATTCATCTATCTTGATTTAAAACCAAATTTGTCTATATTTATCTTTATCTAGTCATCTTTTACTATTGATGTTATTATTGTTGTTGCTGCTGCTGCTGCTGCTAGTCACACATGGAGCTTGAATTCAGGGCCTGCCTTCAGGGTGCTGTCTTTGAGCTTCTTTTGCTCAAAATTAGCTCTCTACCACTTGAATCATAGTTCCATTCCTGTGTGTGTGTGTGTGTGTGTGTGTGTGTGTGTGTGTGTGTGTGTGCTTAATTGTAGATAAGAATCTTACAAACTTTGCTCCCCAGGCTGGCTTCAAACCACAATTCTCAGTTTTCAGCTTCCTGAGTAGTTATGATTATGGGCATAAGCCATCAGCACCAGACTTTATCTAATTAAATCAAATTTATTTATCTATCTATATTTGTACTTTAAGTATCATACTCAAAGGTCATTATCTACTTTAATGGCAATTAACAATCTCTAATTTTCTTCTAAAAGTTTTAGTACTTGTAATTTGGGCTGTAACTCATTTTCATTTAATTTCTGTATATAGTTTTGATGGGAGTTTACCTCCACTTTTTTTTCTTTTTTTGGTATGAGCATATCCACTCTCAATGCATGGTTTCTCTTCTGGGTTGAATCACCTTAGAACTTGTATATAAATCAATTAAACATTAATGTAAGGATTGACTTTTGAACCCTCAGTTCTATTTCATTGCTCAGTTCATCAAGCTTATGTCAGTATCACACTGTTTATTATCACTTTAAATTAGAATTAAGCTTAAAATTGAGAACTGTGCGTCCCTCAAAATTGTTTTTGTGTCCTTCAAAATTGTTTTTGTTGATTTAGAATAATTTGGTTATTATAAGTCATTCTATTTTGAATGAAATTTCAGAATAAAGTTGCTACTTAGGTAAGTTATATTAAAATGTACAGATTAACTTAGGGAATATGATCTAAATATTGCCTGAGTTGTCCTTGATTTGCAGTCCTCCATCTCCCATAGAGATGCACCATCATGTTCAGCTATTGGTTGATCTACTATCCTACAATCTTCTTGCCAGTGTTGCTGGACTCAAGCTATCATTATACTTATTTTTACCTCCCAATAGATATTATTATAGACATCAGCTACTGGTGATAGCTTTCTTACATTTCTTTCCTTCCTTCCTTCCTTCCTTCCTTCCTTCCTTCCTTCCTTCCTTCCTTCCTTCCTTCCTTCTTTCCTTCCTTCCTTTCTCTTTCCCTATTCATTCTTTCTATTGGAATGGTCCTGGACTTGAATTCAGGGCCTGGGCACTGTCCTAAGCTGTTTTTGCTCAAGGCTAGCACTCTACCACTTGAATCACAGTTCTACTTCTGGCTATTTGGTAGTTTACTGGAGATAAGAGTCTCACAAACTTTTCTGTCCTATCTGGCTTCCAACCACCATCCTCAGATCTCAGCTTCCTGAGTAGCTGGGATTATAAGGGTGAGCCACCTGCTGCTTGGCTTATCTTACATCTCTTTCATCAAATTCTTGCTAAATATTTTATTATTTTTGAGTGGAATTGTTTTCTAAATTTTATTTTAGATTATTACTAAAGTGTTGAAACACTTTATGTTGACTATTTTCATCCTAAATCTTGGCTGAGTTTTTATGAATTTCTCTGGATTTTGCAAATATCAAATCACATAGAAGTATTCCTTTTGCTACCTAATATAAATAAAAATTTCTTTTTCTTGTTAACATCTGTGTCTTAGTGGGAAAGTAGTCAGTCTGAGTTTTCTCATAATGTCGTCATCTTGTCTTAGGATAATGGCAAATCTGTAATCAATAAATAAATACCTCATTTATTGATTGATACTTATGTTTACCCATATGTTCGGAAGAAAGCATAGGAAATTGCTACTAGTCTTCTTTAAAATGTTGGCAGAACTTATTAGTAAAGCCATCTAATAATTGGGCATTTGTTGTGAAAAGTTCAAAATTTATTAATTTAATTCTTAATAGCTCTATTCAGATTTTTTTTATTTATTCTCGTGTCATAGATGCATAAATTGCATATGTTTAGAAAATTTCACTTCATATACATTTCCTACAGCATGGCATATAGTTAATCTTAATATTTCCTTATAATATTTTTATTTCTATGAGGTCAATAGTGATGGTTTTTCTCTCACAATTAATTTTAGTTATTTGAATCTGGTTTTACTGGCCAAACTAATCATAGGTTTGTCAATGTTTTTGTTATTTCCAAAGATTGCTTTTTACTCATTTTCTTTGTAACTTTTCTATTTTTATATTTTTCAACTCTAGTCTCGGATATTTCCTGTCTATGCTTACTTTGGGTTTAGTTCATACTTCTTTTTGTAGTGTTTGTTTAAAGTAGAAAGTTTGTGTTACTAATTTGAGATCTTTCTTTTTTTATGTAGCTGTTGCTGTAGCTGTAATTTTCCTCATAAGCACTATTTCAACTGTATCCTAATGTATATGTCTGTGTGTTTGTTTGCATTCATCAAAATATTTCTCCAAGAACTGAATTGTCTATTTTCTTTTATACGTATTAGAAAAATTTCCTTATTTCACTGTGATGCCTAAAAAAAATTGTTGAAATATGATCATTTCAAATAATACAGCTTGGCAACTCTGGGAAGCAGATCTCTGCCTCTTACCCAAGGGGTTTACTGTTTGCTGGTTATGTGTTTGGCAAATAGTTTTCCTGGATGATTTCTGTAAAGATCTTACTCTTGTGTGTGCAACTACTGAATTCTTGTTGGTGCTCACATATTTAGTAAGCAAATGACAGAAAAAAGATTTCCTTAATTACCTTAACTCACTACTATTTCAATACTATAGTCATTTACAACTATATGTTAGTCTTTACTTCTTTCTCACTTTCTGCAGTCAACCATGAAAAAGAATAGACACATTTTTCCATGCACACAGCACACAACTCATTCCAGTAGCGTTGTAGATTCCTTGGAATGTGTTAGAATGTTTCAATGCTCCCAAGGAGGCCTTATTCTTCCTACTTTCTTTATGACTTTTTTTGGCTTAAAAATAATTTCAAATGGTCTTGCCACCCCAGAGAGCCATAATATTTAGAAGTTGTATCTTATTCTTTTGAGAAAGGGTATAGGCGGGGAAGGGTCAAATATTCTTTATATACAACTTCCTTCACTCAGTAAGCTCCAAGTCAGTTCAAATAATGACAAGCTCAGATCTCCACTTTCTGAATAGTTAGGATTACAGGCATGTGCTATAAGCACCCAACTTGAATATGAATTTTTTTAAAATGTTCTGATACTCTCTATTATACTTCTATTGACCATGTTCTCAGTACATCATATTCCCATTTTGGAGATAATTGTCAAATTATTTTCACTTCTAGTGCAACTAAAATGATATATCAGGACTTCAAAGTTTTGTTGGTAACATAGCAGCATGTTTTAAAACATTTACATCTTATAAGGAATATGCAAATAAACCTTTAAATGACACAGAACATTGAGAAATCCTGTACATTTAAAATTAAGAGTAGTACTAAGCACAACATCTATTGCTGTGTTGTCCTTCAGAGTAGAGCAGGCATCAATAAAACAATTTGGGGCAAATCCAGCCTACTAGGGGCTGTTTCTGAGTAGTTATGGCAAAAGCTGGGTGGTCTATGAAGCCTGTTTGTCAACTGTTTGTCAACAGTGAGGGTAAACATTTTAGGCTGGTAGGCAGTACTGGTAAACATTTTCTGGCTCATGATGTAGTTTAACCTGGATTTTACTGGTGAGACTTTGGGGTGCATTCATATCATTGAATTTATTTGTAAAGACTGATTTCTAGATCTGATTGGAGAAACTCTAATTTCAATAGGTTACTTGCTCTCTGCTTTTCAGCTGGTTATATTGTCAGCACTGGTAGGAGAATGGAGTAGTACAGGAGGAGGTTGAAAGATTTGTTTCCCTAATTAATATAATGTTTTCCTAGTTTCCGTTTTCAATATATTTGTTACACAGGCTCAAACAATTCTCTTCTCTTGATCTTCTGAGTATCTTGGAGTATAGGCATGTACCACCATGCCTGGCTTCTATCTACTCTTGTTTAGACTAAAACTTACAGTATATTTTTCTCCATATTGAACCTCTGGTCTTGAAAAATATCATCTTTATTGAACAATGTGTGTTATTTTGAAACTGATGATTTTATGTTCTTTTTTTAAATCCAGCAAATAATGAAATTAAAAACAGTTCAGGACCTAGAATACCTGTGGACAGTAACTAGCATACTGTCTCCTGGTTGATGGATGTATAATACCTGTTAGCTGTAGGTAACCAGTTACTAATTTACATTGGAAATTTTGGTCAAGCCCATGCTTTGGCTGTAAGTTTAAATTTAATACACTGATTCTTCCAAATTTCTTGGTGGTTTATAATACAGGATTTCACTGATTACAAATATGTATGTTTTCTAGGTGCACCAATCTACAGGCTCTCACAAGAAGCATAGAAAAATTCAGCTATAACTACCAACAGATAACCTGATGGAGAAGCTCGGTGTTTTCAAATTTAACTTCCTGTTGAAGCATCCTTTAAGAGTCCCTGTGTTAGGATCACAAGAGCCCAATAGCTATACCCTCATGATCACATAAGATGATGCTAAGTGAAATGAACTCCATGTTATGGAAACGATTGTTATATCACAGTTGTAACTACTTTCAATGTCCCATGTGTATCTGTAGCTTCTATTATTGATGATATTCTTGTATCACCTTCCTGTGGTTGTACCTACACTATCTCTGTAATCTTATCTGAATATATTGGAAACCATGTATACTGGTATTAGAACTAGGAAATTGAAAGGGAATAACAAAATTGAGAGACACAGAGTAAAAAAAGAAAAACAACCACAAAAGCAATACTTGCATAGCTGTTTGGTGTAAGTGAACTGAACAACTCATGGGGGGAAAGGGAAAGGGGGAGGAGGGGGGGAGTATGAGGGACGAGGTAACAAACAGTACAAGTAATGTATCCAATGCCTAACGTATGAAACTGTAACCTCTCTGTACATCAGTTTGATAAAAAAAAAATTTGAAGAAGAAAAAAGAGTCCCTCTGTTAATGCTCTTGTGACACTTGCCAGATTCCAGTGGTCACAATGGAAGTTGACAACAAGACTTATTAGCATACTAGTAACAGACTTCTCTGAATTTCTCCTTTTAGGCAGACTTCATCAAGCTTATCACGCTGAGCTTGAGAATTAAGATCAACCCGAGGCACCGAATGAAGCAAGTCCTTTTGATATGACAATGTGATACATCTTATGTGAACTACAGAATGCCTTCCTTTCCTCTATTTGGAAACTCCTCAGTATCTTACTTAAGGATGAACATCAGCAATGGCATGTTTTCATAATTTTCCAATATACAATTTGTTCACTGTTGCTTTTATGGAATTTCCCATTAGAAATGTGTCACTGAATCTTCTACAGAAAGCACAATGCAAGTGACCAGAAAAAATTACTGATATTGTTTTTATTGTAGGTGTAGATAAGTACTTGGTATACTTTTTCAGAGTAAATATAATACTTTCATAAATGAAAGTCAACTACATAACAATTTTATAAAGGGATTCTGGCTGTAAGATAAAATATATATGTATATACATACACATATACACACTTTTTTTTAAAAATGGGGGTCTTAATTTTTTCAACTTTATGGAGAATAAACAAGAAATAAGTTTGTGAAAACGTATTTAACAACTTATGTTTCCTTAAGTAATTGAGAGCATATTAATAAGCTAATAAAGAAAAAGATCAATATGAAATTATAGGTGATTAGAGATAGGTGCTATCTAGCTCTTTAGTTATTCCTCTGTCTTTGTAGTGTCCAAACAATTTCAAAAGCAAAAACTATGGGTTTTATAGAACATCCATATTTTCTTAATTTTCTTCCTAAAATAATGATTCTGCTGATAACATTAATAAATGTTTAACAAGTTTTTAGTGTGATGCTGAGGTACTGGCAAACACAAATATTAATAATAAATATTTATTGGCATTACATTACACATTTTATTAAATTGCCTGATGTGATATATTCAATGCTTGCCTCTCCTATTAGTCAGGATGTACCTTAGGCCTGCTTTATAGAACTTCCATCTCATGTGATTGAAAGGTATGTGTTGGTTGGTTTGCTTGTTTTTGCCTGTCATGGGGCTTGAACTCAGGTCTGGGTGCTGTCCCTGAGCACTTTGTGCTCAAAGACAGTGCTCTACCACTTTGAGCCACAGCTCCACTGAAAGGTATGTGTCTAGGACTCATTTGGACAGTTCCACAATGCACCTTTGATTCCTTCAAAGTTTATCAATTTGACCTGGTTGCTTGCTTATGTATGCCTTTGATGGATGCCTTTGTTTCCTTTATCTTGTTCAATAAAGATAATTGTTCACATCAGAGCTTGTCCTAAATGTCAATTACATGCTTAAAACTTTTAGCCAACTTTCCAATTAAGCTACGGAACAGTAGCTTTTCCAACATGAGATATGATAAGAGCACTGAAACCAATATTATCATTATCCCTCCTTTTCATTTATTTGCATCAGCTCAGCTTGTTCATCTCTCACCAGTATGTGCAAAAGATATAATGACATCATGTATCCAAATTTTATGTTTACCATAGATGCTGGGAAATCTTCTAAGAATTTTTTTTGCTTAATTCTGTAACAAATCTGAGTTAGCTTCTATTATTTCCATTTTACAGAGGAAATGGAAGGACTGGGACATTAAGTAAAGATTTCTCAAGATCCTAGGGCTGAACTTATGATATTGGCTTTGAGAGGAAAGAGCTTGTGCTAGCAAAGCACAAATATTTTATAGTATTTTATATAATCTGATTAACGCTTAATATAACCTACTTTCTGGGTTGGATGTTAAATATCTAACTTTTAAGACATTCTGACATCCATACTTAATTATGGAAAGGCTTTGGTGGTCTTGGACAAATTTCCAATATATCTGCATCTTCTCAAACAGAGATGGTTATTTTAGACATGTGACTAGGTAAGTTGTTATTTGGAAATTTGGACATAAGTTGTTTTCTTTTAGAATATTTCCTTGAAAACCGAACTATAAAAACAAATTTGGGCTATTACTATGAGAAGTGTGTGAGTGTACATTAATTTCCTCTGTTCTTACTGCCAGCAGATGTAGGTTGAAATTGAATTGCTACCGACTGTTGTCCCTTGTTATGGCCTGTGGAGATATGACAATTGAGGAAGAACTTAGAGCAATGCCAATGTACCAGAGCATGAAGCAGTGGGTGTGATCTAGAGCCTTGGACATTATATATGGCTGCTAGCATTTGGCAAGAAACAAATGTAGCCTCAATTATGGCCTTGACAATAGATTTCAACATCAGTGATGCCCTTACAATCTATACTTTAATGTTTCTATTTTCCCAAATAGACTATTTTCTTATCTATTTCATAAGTCCCCTTGCAAAGAAAAAGAAAACAAAATAAGTAACTCATTTAAAGAAATTTCTTAGTGCTGTCATAAATTTGGACACATAGACAAAGCAGGGCACATCAAAGATTTTTGTCTGGCCTACATGTGAATTTCTTGGGTTTGTTCTGCATATTTATCTGCCTGTAGATTTTTATATAGGGAGTCTTTAAAAGATCTTTCAGGTGTGCCCAAATCCTAGGAATTAGAAGTAAATTATGTGTGCATACTAAAATTTTCAATTTTTTTCTTCTTAAGTGAGAATCTAGATTTTGCATGATTCTCCAAGGGGCTTACAACTTCAAAAAACTTATAAACTCCTTTTTTGGATCTTTGGTTTAAGGGGCAATGAAACTTTGCATGTTTATGTTAATGACTGAGAAGCAGCAATTTATGTGAATGAGAACAAGGGAGTGGTAGGGAAAAAAACAACTTGGAAGACATTACTATGCTTCCAATCTTCATTTCTTGTCATGAATTATTAATCATGAGGTAACACTTCATCAGATGCTTTGAAAACTCTCCCCCTGGTAAGAATAGCCTAATTGAATTGGAGCAAGTGGAGCAGGAAGAACTAAATGTGGACATTGATGGTTTCACCAAAAGCAATTATACACCCTATAGCCTTCTCCACCTGTTTGAAAGCCCAAGGCCCACTAATTCTTATGCCATGAGGGAAAGGATAGGCAAGTAGAGGGAAAATAAAAAATGTTGAGCTTCCAGCAATCTTCCTTGGGAATACTTCTTTTGGCTAAAGGGTGTTTGGGGGACTAAGAAAGAGAGTAAATGGCATGGGTTGGGGTATATTAAATCAGAGATAGAGTGTAAGTAAATCCAACCTCTCTAGAGTACAGTTTGGCTATGTAACAAAAAACATTAGGCTATCAGTACCTCCACCTACTTATTCTAATATAAGGAGGTCTATTTTAGCAATGAATATATATCTATAAATTTGAAACAGTTTATATATGTTATAGAATGTGAATCAGTCATTTGAATCATATAAAATCCTTACGAAAGAAATTGTATCTTGATCTATTTTGTCTAAAGGAAGGTAATAAAACAATATATATGTACACAGAGTATAATATAATCCCACAATGATAACAAAGGTAAAACTATGAAATTAGAGAATGCATGCCCAAGGCACATTTATATATAAAATAAACATGGAAACCTGAGAGGATATGCATTAAGTGATAAAAATGGTCCCCAATGTGTGATAGGCTTTCAGATTTGTTGATCTTTTAGTTTTACTCATTTTTACTTTCAACGTTTTTATACAATAGGCATAGATTACTTTTTTACCTTAAACATATTAAGAATAATATCTTTGTGTGTCACTACTGGGGCTTGAACACAGGGTCTGGACACCGTTCTCCTGAGCTATCTTGAACGAGATTGGTGCTCTACCACTTGAGCCACAGCTCCACTTCTGACTTTTTTTTTTTTTTTTTTGGCCAGTCCTGGGCCTTGGACTCAGGGCCTAAGCACTGTCCCTGGCTTCTTCCCGCTCAAGGCTAGCACTCTGCCACTTGAGCCACAGCGCTGCTTCTGGCCGTTTTCTGTATATGTGGTGCTGGGGAATCGAACCTAGGGCCTCGGGTATACCGAGGCAGGCACTCTTGCCACTAGGCTATATCCCCAGCCCCCACTTCTGACTTTTTGATGGTTAATTAGAGATAAAATTCTCACCAACGTGCCTCCCCAGGCTGGCTTCAAAGCATGATCCTCAGATCTCAGCCACCTAAGTAGTTAGGGTTTCATATATGAACCGCAAATGCCCAAAGACAGTGATGTTTTTGAATTGTATACTCGAGGTGAAGGTTGGATTAACAAAAGTTCAATTCTTAACAACCCCTCAAAGCATGGCTTCTATCTACCATAAGTTAGAGCAGATGGAGGTGACAAAGGAGTCCTTCCTTTTTTCCAGATTGTTGGGAGAGCCTATCCTTTACCAGGAGTTTGAACCATTTCCTTTAATCTGCAGCACAGGTCAAATCAATAGAGCTTCAGCTAGGTGAAAGAAAACGAAGACATTTTAGGGAAAAATAAAATTATTCCAGAATTTCCTACTTCCTGCCTCTGACATATTGCCTTCCCAGAACACCTTGTCCTTATTGTGAAGGTAGAATTTTCTACACTGTGTTACAATTATCCTGCCTGTCTTTATGGAACAAAAACGTACTGAGTATTGGTTTCTATATCTCTCATGGCTAACACAACACTTCATTCACAAGTATGAATGGATGGATGACTAAATGAATGAATAAAAGACCACCAAGGAAGAATCTTTTTTTTTGTTGTTACTATTTTTATTGTCAAGGTGATCTACAGAGGGGTTACAGTTACAAAGAGTAGGTTTAATGGCACATTTTTTACTATAACAGCTAATCCAAAGCTCTTGTTTAAAGAATCAGTTTTTTAAATCTTATTCTTACAAAATAGAAACCTACTGAAATATTAAAGCATGATATAGATACTTTTCCAGAGATAATCAGAGTAGAACAGGCATTCCCCAAGGGGTAAGAAAGGATGATTTAAAATCAGGGAATTTGGGAGGGCCATAAAGGTGGGAAAGACTTCTAAAACAGAGCTGAAACAAAACACAAATGTGGATTGTTGTAGTTATTACCTATCACCAGAAGCGACATTACTGTTGGGAGGAGGAACAAAGGTGGTTTAGTTTGCAGAGAAGTGGATTCTTGAATGAGTGAAAATTAAATCTACTGGATGATTTGAAGTGGAGACGATGTATAAGATGCAAAATGGTTTTAGCCACATCAACAAGTATGGCCAAGTGCAATGATTTCTATTCAGTGCTCCTGGATTTCATTCCTAAGCTGATTATTATTAAGCATTTATGTGGCATTTCATATGTACAAGTACTTTACAATCATTTATTATTTATTCCTCACAACGTGAGAAAGCCACAAATCAAGGGCAGGGATAAAGTTAATACAATTTTATTAAACAAGAGGGGTGTGCTTAGCAGCAGGTTTAGCTACAACTGGGGAGTGTGACCTCACAGGAGAGAAACAACCTGACAATTGCTTTTTTCTTCTTTTCTGTTGCAATTTACACTTTTAATCAGTATGAAGTCAGGTGACCCTACACACCTGGGAGAATTCCTAGGAGCCTGGCAACCTGGTGTGCCAACTCAAGGGAAAGCATGCCTCTGAATCTGTCATTTCTGTTATGTGTGCCTTCTTTTCTACCTCCTGCTTTCTAGCTTAATTTCCTATGTTGTCTTTCTCCTTTTCTTCAGGCACCAAATTCTCTCTCTCTTTCTCTCTCTCTCTCTCTCTCTCTCTCTCTCTCTCTCTCTCTTTCTCTCTCTCCACCTTGTTTTATTTCCCCCCTTGCCTTGTTTCTTTTAATCTTTGACTATCTTCTTCATTTGGCTTCTATAGCTCTGTTTCAATCTTGTACACACACACATACACAAAATTACACACACATGAGCACACACACACATTACACAAGGCAAGAAGCAGAATCTCATTGCTAGAAGATGCAGGAAGGTCATTTCTTCTGTGAAACAGTTCCCCCATAGCCTTCTTCTGAGACCTGACACGTGGAAATTTTTAACTTGATTTGTACCGGGAGAATAATGCCAGTGTTAATCCAAGTTGTTTGGAAGGTCATTTAAAACCCATTCCAGATTGTTTTACTCCCACTGCTAGTGTTCTTCAGGCACTTCTCATAAATGCTAATGAATAATTCACCTTGGTAGTATAGACAAACACAGACTGCTGGCGTTATTTGGAAATCATTCAAATTGACTAATTAGTCATTTCCTTTAGATTTTATTTAACAAAGGGAAAGGGGCTGAGATATTTGGTGACTCATACATCATTATGTTACTAAAAACCTAATAGTTCACATTAATTTGTGGAAGGGCAAACCCAATCTACTAAAAAGGCCTGAGTAGAAAGGTTTAAACATTATATAGAGGTTTACTTGATTCTTTGTAGAATTTCACTAGAAAGTGAACGAAAATATCTGCTACAAAATTCACTATTTTGAGGAGTGGATAAAAATCTGTTGTGTTAACCCATGTATTGAAAACAAAGAAGTGGACAATCCATCCCCAAATCTCTTTAAATACTCTTATTTGTTCATCATCACTTATAGTGTGTAGTATATACTAGTCTACGTACTGAATATAGAGAAGAAAACTGATTTCATGGAAGATTCTCCTAGTGGTACTTAATCAAAAATTGTTAGATGAGCTAAGTAATAGATGGTAGATAGACAAATAGACAAACAGAGAGACAGATAGAATTGATTTCTCATGAGTTGTGCAAGGCAAAAAAATAAAATTTGTGTTTGAGGCTGCCTTTAGATAGAGGGACAGGGAGAGCCTTTAGAAAAGGATGCAGAGAAGAATTTAGAATACTGACAGATAAGGCTATGTAAAGACCTGAGGTTTCCAAAGAGATTAGTAAGAAAAGTGAAATCACTGTAGGTACTAAGCTCTGTGAGTTGAAATTATAGGCCTAGAGAATAAATAAAGGTGGGTAGGAGAAAAGGATAGCATGTCAACAGGGAGCAAAGTTATGCAATTCTTCCTTTAGCTTATAAAATTTTTCACAGATAAAATAAAATTTTCATCCTGGTAACTGAATCATCACAATTCATTGACAGGGGCAGGACATTAGTTAAATTCTGACTAATTGACCTCTATCCAGTACATATTCTCTTAACCTGCAATTCTCTTTTATTCAGGTCAGTAGTTATGAGACTCCAGTGTACCAAGACAAATTTCGGAGAGTAAAGAAGTCATATACTTGGTTTTTAAGTTCACAGAAATAATCTATAACAAGACACATTTTTGGATGTTTCTCCTCCAAGATGATAACAAATCTCAGTTGGATAGGCACACCGCTTTCCCTGCTCTAACCCAAACCGAATTCAGGAAAAGAACAATAGATGCAAAGCTTGACCTAATTCTATCTTTGGAGCTACAATCATATCACCAAAGCTCCCTTTTCATCCTCACTCATTCTCTAGGGGTGAAGGAGTTATAAACTAGATTCTACTCAGTTCAACTTGGCCTCTATATATCCTGGTTTTGAGCTCACCAGCCAGAGGCCTAAGTTATACTGCACATATTTGTTGGGGGATACAGCTCGAGATGTTTTTGAGTCCGGTGGGGATGGATTTTGAAAGCAGTGTTGAATGATCTATTGAGGCTTTGATTTTAGAAGAGAAAACAAAAATACCCAAGATTAAATTGATATGAAGGATAGGAAACTATTCCTCTATATTCTTCTTTCCCCTTCTTTCATCTGACTTCTTTATTTCTCTTTTGTTGGCCTATCTCTGCAGAATTATAAATATTAACTGTATTGATGAGCAGGCTAATGTATGTGCTGGACTGTAGAATGTTTCTAAATGTCCAGTTTGCCTAGAGCTTTGACCTTGTCCTACTAGTGATAGGAATATCTGTCTGTCCCCCTCCCAACATGTCTGGAAGAACTTGGATCCAACAGCTCATCTTTCTTCTAGATTTCTGCTTTTGTAAGATTCACAATTACTACCCTGCATCTAATCACCTGTGAAACGTTTTCCTCTTCAAATGATACCACACTACTAGTATAATTTACCAAAATACTTCCTACTGAAAGTTATAGTAGAGCTTATTGGGGGCTTGTGTTAGTAGGTGAGAGTTGGAAGAATGGAATAGTTGAAAGACAGATAAATCAAAATTTTCTGAAGTCTGCTTGTAAAAGAAAATCCACTGATTTTCTTTTTAAAAGCCTTAGACATTACTACTTATTTTCTCTATCCAGTTTCACCCATTCTATGTTGAAAACTTTCTACTTTCTAAGCTGTCTCTCAGGTCTATATGCTCTTCCTCCACAAGTCCTTTGTGTTTGTGGGCAAAGTGGCTTTCCTTCTCCTTTTCTTTACTCCCAACCTGACATCATACACTCCAAAAACTATCCAAAGACAAAAGACAAACAAGAGTGCTTTGCCAAAAACAGTTCTCATTCCTAAGGCTTTCTATAATGAGTTTTCAAGCTTCCTGTTTTCCCCATGAGAGGTTCAGTGTCTGCATAGCACACATGAGTACATGTGCTTTGGTGCTTATAGCAAAAATGAGACTCAAATGGAGAGGTTCTGGATAGCAGAAGAGAGGAAAAACCTTCTACTGATGTGATAAAATGAGTTTGGAAACATTCATGATACTTAATCTGTTGATTTTAATGTGAAGATCTTGAAGGAATGTCAAAGAAGTAAAGAAAATTTGTTCTTTTCATCATCCTCTTGCCTGGCTGCCCCAAGGAAAATGTGTACAAAGATTACTCTGAGGAACTGTTTCGCTCTCCTATTCAACACAAGAAAAGGGTTTTCATGGCCACTGAATGTGATTGAGCATATTTAGCTTGCAACGTTTAAAAATAAAATTTAAAGGAATTTCAAAGGCTAGTATAGCTATCTAAACTTGTCTTGTAAGTAATTAGCATGCTGAAGAATTTATGGAAAAGTATGTAATTTCACAGAATAATTCCAACTGTTAAATGTCATAATCTTAGCAATTCACTTTCTAATTCAGTGTGGAAATGTGTGCTCCACTAATACCTGGTCACATCATTCCTACTAGAAGTCCATCAAATTCTGCTAGAGATTTTTTTTTCAAATTTTTATTATCAAACTGATGTACAGAAAGGTTACAGTTTCATACGTTAGGCACTGGATACATTTCTTGTACAGTTTGTTACCTTGTCCCTCATACCCCCCTCCCTCCTCCCCCTTTCCCTTCCCCCCCCCCCACGGAGGTGTTCAGTTCACTTGCACCAAACAGTTTTGCAAGTATTGCTTTTGTAGTTGTTTGTCTTTTTTTACCCCGTGTCTCTCAAATTTGGTATTCCCATTCAATTTCCTGATAGAGGTTCTTTAACTCGTACTTTCAAGATCTGAACTGCTATTTGCACCTGAATCAATGCATCTTACTGAAGATGAATTTAATTTAAAAATCAATGCATGCAAAGAAGAGCATCAATGGCTCATGTATGTAATCCTAACTACTCAGGAGGCAGAGCTCTGAGGATTATGGCTCAAAGTAAGCCCAGGAAGACATATCTGAAAAACTATTATCTATAATTAACCAACAAAAAATTCAAAAGTGGGGCTGTGGCTCAAGTGGCAGAGCCTTGAGTGGAAAAATCCAAGCAATAGTATAAGGCCCGAGATCAAGCTCTAGGACTTGCACAAAAAAATACATACACATATGCATATGTATAATGGATATATATTCATATGCACATATATACACTGTGTATATGCACAACATATCACAATACAGGTATGTTGTACATCTATATATACACATATATGTGTATATGTATACATGTATTATGCATAAATGTTTGCATGTATATGTACATATATACATATCTATGTGCAACAGATTGAACCTTTCAAACAGATCAATGCAGGGAGTGATTACTTTTTGCAGCACAAACTCATATATAAAATACATCTCAAAGCAGAGCTTTTGTTGCTTAAATGTGGCAGGTATTTTAAAAAGACAATTATGGAGCCTTGTTATCTTGCATTTCCCCCCTGTGCCAGGCTTCTATAAATGTGTCATAGATTTATTCAGTATATACATACATCTATACAGAATAAGTAAACCTCATTGTGATTTTAATAACTGTATATCGAGTTCATTAAACTCCCAGGACTTCTTTGAAGTCCTACCTATGCTAATAAATGTCCAGTCCCGCTATACCTCTCCATACCTCCATGTTTTTCAGTGGGAGCGAGCCATTAGTGTCCCAAATGTTCCATATATACATCATTCCTAATATCCCAGTGCTGGCCATGTTGTTTTATATGACAGCTTGACCTCATGAAAGACAGCATCCTCTTCATCTTAGTGTGTGAGTCACAATTATGTGCCTGAACAGAGTTATATGTGATCAACAAGAATTCCTACCTCATATTTGTAGACTGAATTGAAATAGAAAATGACATGAATGTGAAATGAAAAAAAAACGGCTCATCTACATAGCTAAGAGGAAGAAACTGATTTGGGGGGTTTCAACAATATGCTATTTCTCCTCTTCATATTCAGTTAGAGTAGACTAGTGTGCTATCATTTAAATAGAATGTTTTTCATTTATGGAATAAATTTAAATTATTTTTTCTTCATGCTTTAAAATTGTATGTGCTTCATTGATGTAAGTAAGATGTTTGAGAGATTAGGATCTTAGACCTGTCAAATAATTAGTGTTAGAATCATTGAAAAATTTTTTATTATTTTAATAGGCTTCAAATTAGAAATTAAAGAGAAAACGTGGATATGAGGAAGTAATGAGATTAAGACAATCCTGTAATCAAAATTGCAGCTTCTTTATTCTGCCATCTATGTAAAGTAATGGAGAAAATGTGAAGATAATTATGAGAACAAGTGGTTTAATAGATTCTAAAATCACAGGGTTGAAAATTGCCTCTCTGGATCCCTTTCTTATGAACAGTTTAAATGAAATACTGCTTAAGTTTGCTTTTGAATCAGGAAGGTATAAAACAACTAGATTTTTGAGTGGCCTGAGGAGGGGTATGGTCCTGGCATTGACCCATCTGATAACCAGATTTGATCTGCTTCCAAAATGCTTATTTAGTTCATTTAGGTTTTTTCTAATAGCATAGATGTTTTTGGCAAGAAAATAACCATGTGTGAGCACAAGCATTGTTGCTGGTGTGTTGAAAGACCTAGCATTTTGTGGCACACTCTTAAAACTTGCTTAGAGCTTCCATTTGATGAATGGCAATGTGCTTTACAGCCTAGAGCATGTCGTGCTATTCCCATTTGCTATTTTTCTCCAAAAAAAAGAAAAGGAAAGATATGTTCTATTCCTGTTTAATAATTAAACAGAGAAGTACTTCTTGTAATCCTTTTAAAGTAATCACAAGGAATGTTTGAAATGTTAGCAATGTTGATGTCTTTTTCTGATTCTATGCCATGGAAAGAAAGGATGAAAGAAATACCCTTAAATTGAATACTACTCAAACTTTTGACTTTTTTATTACAAGCATAAAAACTGAGTACTCATGGTGAGATTCCTTTAAAATACCTAGTTACAATTTTAAATTTTAAAGATGCTTTTAAGGGGAGTAATTTTCAGCTATATATACAAAATTCAAGAAAAGTTCACATCTAAAATTCTGAATGATTTAGGAATGAATACTTCAATCAAATTCTGAATATAACAGTAAGATTGGCAAAGGTGAAAATTTGTTAATATTTATTGATAAAGATACTAACCCATTTGTTTCATAATCTCAAAATCTCTTTACATTTCTGTACTTACATTAAGTGCTTTTTATTTGCATTATTTAGACATTTAAATTGTGTTATGTTTGTATTAGAATAATCTTTGCTAATTTTTACATCATCCATACTGCACCTGTACCTTCCACATATAGACTTGGATTTACGTGTTTGAAGCCATGGAAGAATACCATTGCTAGAGTGAATAACCAAATATGATCACAAAAGGATGTGTAAGAGAGAAAATGTTTCTTAAAAGCCATCACTGAAAACACCAATCCAAGTGTGGGCTGTGGGCAGAAGGATCAAGCATGACATGTGGAATGCTTCTGTCTGGCACTTGCTTGGTTCTTTGGTGCATACTTTCAGGTTGGACAAAGCTTGAATCATTCTGGTTCTGATATTACTTCACTTAATTCCCAGAAAACTATAAAGTGACAGAGAATTCGAAAGTTTTCACAAGCTCACTTCCATATATGGTGATAGCAAAGAAAAAGACCTGCTAAAAGTATGCACATCAATATTCATGGCAGCACTGTTTATAATTGGGGGAAGAACAGAAAACAACCTATATGTCCATTGGTGGGGAAATGAATAAACTGTTATATATGCTCATTCTGCTACACTCTATAACAATAAAAATGAATGTGTTAGATCTATCTATCTATCTCTCTATTTTTTTTTTTTTTTTTTTTTTTTTTTTGGCCAGTCCCGGGCCTTGGACTCCGGGCCTGAGCACTGTCCCTGGCTTCTTCCCGCTCAAGGCTAGCACTCTGCCACTTGAGCCACAGCGCTGCTTCTGGCCGTTTTCTGTATATGTGGTGCTGGGGAATCGAACCTAGGGCCTCGTGTATCCGAGGCAGGCACTCTTGCCACTAGGCTATATCCCCAGCCCCCTATCTCTCTATTTATAGTCATATAAAACCTATAAGATATATCCTTTACAAAAGGATTTATAAAATACTTACAAAATAGTATTATTTGTGCCAAAAACAAAACCATAGTGATTGCTATCATATATTTGTGTGTGGGTATATATGTGTGTAGGTGTGTGTGTGTTTGTGTGTGTGTATATATATAGAGAGAGAGAGAAAGAAAGAAAGAAGGAAAGAAAGAAAGAAAGAAAGAAAGAAAGGAAGAAAGAAAGGAAGGAAGGAAGGAAGGAAGGAAGGAAGGAAGGAAGGAAGGAAGGAAAAAGTAACATATATATGAAAGAAACATGTAAAGTGATGACAGTGGTTACCTCCATTGATCATATATAATATAAAAATACAGTGGTGACATCAGAGGGCAATTTAGTCTTATTCCTAATGTCTTTATTTCTATAGGAGTAATCTCAGTCCTGGATTGAGTTCCTTCTACCTAGGCCTCCTTTGTAAATGGGATTACAGTTATATGACCCCTCCAAGATAGGACGTTGTTAGTGTTTTTGTCCAGGCTGGGCTTGAACTGTAATCCTCCTAAGTAGCTTGGATTACAGGAATAGGCACAGTGCCTGTGACACATACATACATACATACATACAAACATACATGAGCCTATACATAACTTTAATTCTTCAGGTGTAAGTAATCTCTTCAGATATGGTTGGCTATTTAAGGACATGGCAAAGCAATTGCCTTACATAAAAACCTCCACTCATGGTGGAAGTAAAATATGTTAGTGTGCTACAGCCTGTCTGGGTATACCTATTCTTTTTCCTGCCACTGATAGTCATAGTTGGTTTTTACTGAATAATGAATAAAAAAATACTTCTTTCACTGTTATAGTATATAAAATGAAATAAAACAAGATAAAAACTAATATGTTACAGTTTGTTTGGGTTATTGGAACAAAGAATCCATTAAATGTATATTTCCTTATCCTGGTAAACCAGCCTTCTGGATGCTTGAAAGGTGAATTGAACCAAGTATGTGACAGAGAAGATAGTTTAGTACCAGTCCGTGATTATAACAGCTTCTCTGACAAAATCACCACTACTCTTCTGCCTGCCATCAAAGATTTCTTAGGTATACAATAATGTGCTTTCATAGAACTGTGTGTTTTTCTTTCATAGACAGTAAATTATTCTGCCTCCTAATAGACAATAAACTTGCAGAGGGCAGGGGCCATGCACACTTTTCTCTCACTTTTAAGTGAATATACAATCCTTGCTAAGTCATTGATGAACAATTCAATGACTGAATGAAATCCACATAAGAGCTGAATTTACAAAATAGAGGGTGGTAAAAATACAAATGCAAATTTGCTTAATCTTACTATTATCTCAGAACATAGAAATGAAGCCATTATATAAACTGCAAAACAATTTAAATGTCATTATTGCTCTTTTAGTAAAAAAAGTAATGAATGGAAGCATCTTATGTATGCCACTCATTAGTCTACAAATAAGGGATAGGATGAGGATGAATGAGCCATACCACATATTACTGTAGCAATAGCTGGAACTATGATCCAGTCTTCAGTGGAGCCTACTCTATGCCATGTACTTTTCTATTGTGCTGAAAAATATTAAGTCAATTCATTTCATCCTTAATTAAAGAAGCAGTACCTACTTACTGTAGAAATTTTCTGATTATCACTAATGAATCTTTCAACAATACTTAAAAGTCATATTTCTATATGAGAATTGCATTCAATTTCTAAAATGTTATGCTAAGAGGTCTTGTAGATTAATCAGGTACATATATATTTACATTTGTTTTATGACTAGCCTTGCATTTGCTTTATGTTATGAATACCGCTGTTTTGTTGTTTATGTTCCTTATTCTATGGAGACTTTGTTTTCAGTATTTCAGTAAATAGACTGTATCTTACTTCTAGAAGCTTCTGCACTTACTTGGAAGGCAGTTTTACTTCTATAATCTATAACTGCATTTTAGATGATAGCATTTGTAATTAATGTTTATTTATTCAATCATCAAAGATAAGCACAAAGAGACACAAATCCATTTTCCATTGGTGCCCTGTGGAGAATTAAGTGAGCTGGCTGGTGTCAGTCCATATGCAATTCTTTGTTAGCTGTAAATTCAACATATTATTATGAAATTATTTCAACAGTCTTTTCAATCAGCTCTTTTTGGAATTGCCATTGAAGTTCCTAACATCTGCTACTGTGGTCTGTAAGTACATTTTATTACTTCTGATAATAATATCATTTAGCAATAGTAGTAAGAAATATATATGGAGTGTTTGTTATACCAAAACATAATGCTATATAAAAATTCCCGTAGAAAATTAACTATAATTTTCCAAACTGCTCTTTATCTCCATTTCAATAAATAGAGACCTCAAAATCAAACAGAGTAAGTGATTCCTGAAGGTCAGTAATTCAGGTAGAGAGGTGCCTAGGCTGAAATTTGAATACAACACTCCCAGTCTGAGGGGTCAGAAAGTCGGAACTCATAAACTATGCTATATCTTACAGGAATGTTTTATTTACTCACCAGATTAAATGATATATTTCATTTGTTCAATGCATAGATATGAAGTATTTAGTGTCTGATCAACAATCTGTTAAACAAAATGATGAGTCCTTACCTTCATTGTCCAAAATATGATGTACGGGTCAAAGAAACCATGATACCCCATGAAACAAATATTATGGAAGGAGAAATGAAAATTGCTGGAGAATCTCCCAAGTGCTCCTAGGAGTCAGAAAGGGTTCTGCAGAGAACCTGAAAGGTGAGAAGTTTTATGTAAGAAATGGGAAGAAGGTGAATACAAGTAGGAAAATACGAAGAAAAATGGAGACATGAGAGAGAAGGTCAAACAGGTAGCCATGAGTTAATAGAACTTGCCTTTGCCATGGGTTTTTGCTTTCAACTCAAAAATAGAGGATTCCTATGGAAGTTGCTTCTGTTGAGCATTTTTATATTGCTCTATCAATATTGGCATGACATGTTTAAAGCAGTCACATTGGGCACTAGAATTTTCTGTCAAGTTATTGTGAAGGTTAAAAAGAAAAAATAGCCTTTAAGAGTATCCTTTTGTCTTTCTTCCCCCATGGTTTTATCCCTGCTGGCACTATAACTGATTTTGGTACCTGGGTATTATATATACATTTATCAGAACTAGGAAAGGGAAGGGGAACATCAAAATGGAGAGGCAGAGGGTAAAAGGTGAACGTATGCACCCCAATACTTAGAAGACAATATGCTGTAAACCAACTGTACAACTTGGGAGGGGAGGAACAAGATTGGGGAGGGCAGAAGGTGGGAGAAAAATGAGGGAGGAGGGAACAAGTTTGATAAGAAATGTGCAACTGTAACCTCTCTGTACATCAGTTTGATAATAAAAATTTGGAAAAAAAAGAAATGTGCTCTGCTTTACATATGAAACTGTAACTCCTCTACACATAACTTTGACAGTAAATTAATCAATTATTTTTTAAAAAGAGATTGAATGTGTTGAAAAGGAAATTCTAAGATGGTAGCTTAGAATTTATATTTGTGGAACTTTTAGAATTAACGAGAAGCGGGGTGGAAATAATACCCCCCTTAGAGTTATTAGCATGTTCCAGTTGGTTTTGAGGGACCATCTCTGAAAAATTTATTGGAATATTAATGAAAGTTTTATGATGAGATAAAAGATCCTCCAACTAGAACAAAAATGCATTAACCAAACATAATGATTGGGTATAATTTCCATGGTTACTACAATATTCTGGATTTCATTAAGCTAGTAGTGAAATGGATATCTTGTAAAGAGGTAAATGGAGTTAAGCCCAGTAATATTGGTTTAGTAAAAGCACAAATCTTATGTTTTTATTTTTTACCATCAACAATGGTGAAGTGAATCTAAAATCTATGAAATAAAACTCTACTTAAAGTATCTGTGCCACAAATATGATAGGAAAAAAATCAATGTAGTCTAAATAGAACAGCATGTGCACAACTATTCCTGAATAATCATGATTTAACAAGGACAGAAATGACAGAGCTTCAAAACTTAATGTAATGGCTAGAGATCAACTTCTGCCTTTCTTACATTTACAAAATGAAGATCAGCTTTAAAGCAAATCTGTAGACATGAGCAATTGGAAGCCTGACTTCAGAGAAATAATATATGAACAGCGAACAAATGCATGTCATGTATAATGAAAACCATAGACACGCTTGTACAGTATTGTTCTCACCTGCTACCAAAGACAAAGCCACCACCACTGACTGTATTCTGCAATAGACAATGAGAAAAATTCTTGTAAGATGAGTATGGAAATGGATGTTAGTTCATAACATAATTCACATCTAAGGAATGACTTTAAAACTTTGGACATTAAATGACATATTATTCTGGAATATGTATAGAATGAGGGTTAGTGGAATCTATACCATTTTTTCTTATAATATTGGCAAACTTTTTTTGAGGGAAGTCTTTTTGCAGGGGGCTGGTATTGGGGCTTGAACTTAGGACCCCATGCACATACTCAACTTTTCCACTCAACTCTAACCCTGTACATACTACTTGAGCGACACCTCTAGTTCTGCTCTTTGCAGGTTAATTGAAGATAAGTCTTTCAGATTTGTTTGAGTAGTATGGCTGTGAACCTCGATTCTCAGATCCTAGCCTCCTGAATATCTAGGACTATAGACATGAGTCACCAAATCCCTATTTGTGAAAAGTCATTATCTGTTTTGATTGTTGTTTTGTGTGTGTGTGTGTGTGTGTGTGTGTGTGTGTGTGTGTGTGTGTGTGTGTATGCTGGTGCTGAGGATAGGAACCAAGCCTTATCCTTCCCTTATTTATTGTCAAAGTGCTCTACAGAGAGGTTACAGTTTCATACATTAGGCATTGGATACATTTCTTGTACTGTTTCTTACCTCCTCCCTGATTGGCCCCTCCCCGCACTTTATGTGTGCCAGTCAGAGGCCTAGATTAGGGGCCTGTCTCTGAATTTGTCTGCTCCAAGGCTAGCACTCTACCACTTGAGCCTCAGTTCTACTTGTGGCTTTTTGGGTAGTCTGGATTTGAAGGATAATCTCTGATCTCAACCTCCTGAATAAGTAGAATTGTAGGCATGAGCTATTGATGCCCAGCTCTTAGCTTTTCTGGTTGCTCATGTTGAAGATATGAGTTTCTCAGGTTCGTATTCCCCAGGCTGGCTTTGAATTAGGACCCTTGGATTTCAATCTCCTGAGTAGCTAGGATTCTGGATTCTAGGTTGAAGCCACTGGAGCCCAGCCTGTGAAGTCTTGAAATAAAATAAAATTACTTTTATGGGAAACACACTAAGTACTTGAAAGTTACTAAATCAGAAATAGTGGTAATATTTAAAAATATGAATTTTGGCTTTTAAACACTGTGGTGTCCTGGTTCTGCCATTTACAACCAAACATTTTACCAACTAGTCTATCTGTCACATGCTACAATAGAAATTAAATATGAAGCTCTCAGATTGTTGCCAAGATTAAAACAGGGTGTGTATGTAAAGCTATTAGTTCAATTGCACCTATAGATGCCACAGAAATGACTTGATAATGAAGTCACTTTGATGCCTATATGATGATGATGATGATGAAGAAGATGATGTTAATGAAGATTATGATGATGATGACGACGATGATGATGACATAGGAAGAAAGCCTCAACTAAGGAAAGATTCATAATCATCTCTTAAGGTGGTTACTTGCTTGGGAAAGACGAAAACAAGCTTGGCATTTTTTAGTTGGAAACAAAACTGGGAAGTTGTCCATCTGAGATGGCAATGTTGAGTTAGATCAGGAGAAAGGCTAGGGATGAAGTCAATGGCAGCCCAAAGTCCTGCTAGGCAGTCAGAATCCAGAGCAAAGAATTAAATTGGGGGATGTTGAATCTTGGATGTCTCCTTTCTTCCCACCTGTTTTTGAGGTCACAGTTACTGTTTCCTCCTCAATTCTCCCTCCTTCAAGAGAGGATTGCTCAATTATACTTAATCTTCCAAACTTTCAGTGTTGGAATATCTTAAAACTCCTTTCTCAGAATCTTCATCTCTCAGTAATGGCTTCTCGCTGCATCCTACCTTCTACTCCACACACTCATCATCTACTTATGTATCTAATCAGCAGCTCAAATTTAATCTGCAAAATATAGTTCTACCTTAACAATCAACCTCCTCACTTTCTTGAATTATTAAATTGTACTTTTAATAATCAGTCATACCTTAGATTTATTCAGGCTCCCAAATTTGGATCTATACTTGCTTTGTATTTTTACTTCCTATCCTATAAAATATTGAACAAAATACTATTTCCTTCCCCACATCTCCTCCACTCTTAGCCTTCCTCCTCATCCAGATACACAGGTCCAGGATATTAAAATAGCTTCATAAGTGGTTTCCTGATTGTGATACTTTGTCCTCTGCCATCTACTCTCAAACAACAAATGGAACTGCTACATTTTATTTTTTGAGATGCAGTGTTATTATGCAACCTAGCCTGGGTTGGAATTTAGCACAGCCAGGCCTGACTCATGATCCTTCTGCCTCTGTTTCCTGAGTGAGTGATGAAATTACAGGCATAGCTATTCACATACAGGTAGTTTTTTTTAACCAATTAGGTGATATCACTTGATGATCAAAACCCTCTAAAGTTTTATTGTTATCAAGATAAAAGTGACCCATGTGTACCTGGTTCTTCACTTAATCTCATTCACCTGCCACTTTTCCCTTAGTTATGGTTAAGTAGCTATATTACTTTCTTTGTTCTGCCAACCTTCCAGGTCTGCTCAGGCCATTTAACTTATGCCTCAAATGATATCTTTTCAAATATCTACCAGATATGCCTGCACACTTTTTTTTGGATACTTATATTTAAATTCCACATTACATAGGAGATCACCCTCACCATTTCAATGGAAGTAACATCCCTCTCTGTCTCATTGCATTTCTTGAGTCACTAAATGTAGCATAGTCTATATTGCTTATTGCTCATCTTGTTTGGCTATATTCTTTATACTTAGGAAAGTGTCTGATTCATAGTTGAAGGCAAATTTCTATTTAGTTTAAAAAGTGAATGCAGGGCTGGGAATGTGGCTTAGTGGTTGAGTACTTGCCTAGCATGGAGAAAGCCCTAAGTTTGACTCCTTAGTACCACGTAAGCAGAAAAAGCCAGAAGTGGTGCTGTGGCTCAAGTGTAGACTACTAGCCTTGGACCAAAGAAGCCCAGAGACAGTGCCCAGGCCCTGAGTTCAAGCCCCAGGACTGGCAAAAAAAGTGAATTCAGGGAAGATAGAAAGAGTTTTATGGCATCAGTGAGACATGTATTTTCTGGTTCTTAGTTGAGATCCCTGAAACCAAAGTTGATTTGCACAGGACAAATTTAGAATGATTGGTATTTAAGCCTAGATACTTCCAATAAACAAACAAACATCCAAAAGTAGGCTTTTGGGGGTTTGTCTCTCACCACCTGCTTGTCTACCAGGAAGTTTTTTTTTCCTTCTCACTTTTTTCTCCCTACTTTCTCTTGCTATGTTAAAGTCAGTTCCTTGCTAAAACTTGAAAACAAAATAAACTGGGTCCTGGGTGCTGGTAGCTCATACCTATAACCCTAGCTACACAGGAGGCTGAGATCTGAGGATCGCAGTTCAAAGCTAGCCCATGCAAGAAAGTCTGAGAGGCTCTTATCTCTTATTAACTACAAATTATCTCGTATTAACTACAAAAAGAGCCATAAGTGAATCCGTTGTACAAGTGTTAGAGCCCTAGCCTTGAGGCAAAATGCTCAGGGACATCATCCATAATTCAAGCTGAATTCATCCTGAATTCAAGCTCCAGAACTGGCACAAAGTAGATAGATAGATAGATAGATAGATAGATAGATAGATAGATAGATAGACAGACAGAAAAAGTAGGCTGCATTAGGTTTCGAAATGTTATTCCTTTGTGAGACATTTTCTTCAATTTCATATTCTTGTAGTGAATTGGGAGTTGGGGATCATTTAAAAAGAGAGCAATGGAAAAGGAGGAGAATGAGAAGAGAAGGATGAGAGGGGCATGGGGAGGAGGGGGAGGGAAAAAAGACAAGGAAGGAAGGAAGGAAGGAAGGAAGGAAGGAAGGAAGGAAGGAAGGAAGGGAAAGAAAGGAAATGGAAGGGAAGGAGGGAGGGAGGGAAGCAAAGAGAGTGAAAGAGAGAGAGAGAGCCCTTGAAGGGCTAGGATATTTTTCTTCACAATATATTTATGCTATTTTTAATGATATAAGGCAATTTGACCATACATTAAAGTGAGGCTTTTGGAGCCAAAGAACTCTCTTCCACTCTCCCAGTGGTATCTACTCTGTCTTCCAGTAAGATGTCTTGATTTCAGTCATGCTAAACAAAATAAACTGCACATATATTAATAGGAAAACAGCTCTAGCAAGAGAAATATCAGCAACTAATATTAGAGCAATATATTTCAGTCTCTGAAGACAAAGAGCTTTTCAGTTCTCCTTTGCATTATAACATTTGCACATTCATGAAATAGGGAGAGGAGGAGGGACCTCAGACAAAGAATTGAACTCCTTCATAGTAAACTAAGTTAGAATTCAGATCATTCACCTTGAAAGGAAAAATAACAGAAGCAAGTCCTCCCCAACTTGTATTCGTAAGACAGTTTTGTTGATATGCTTCTTTGTTCTATCAGTATTATCAGCCAGGTGGTTTTGCATGAAACTGACTCTTGTTACCAGATCTGTGGCTTGTTGCACTGTTCTCTCATTTTGGAAAATGTCTGTCTTGTGTCTTGTATTTTCTCAATTCATCCATCTCAAATCTGCCATGGGCCAAGAAACTGGCCCTTAAATCTCCAACATGTCTTCATTTTGTCCATCTTGGGAATACAGACTTATCAACACCCTTTCATGTGTGTAGACAAGTAGATGAGCGTCTTGTCACTTCCAATAATTTATAGCTTGTTGAGAGCAGGTTTGTATATCAGACAGCCTTAATTTTTTTTTGTAGTACATGATCTGTGTCCAAGAGAGTGGGCAAAGGAGAGTGGACACTATATTGGTGTTAGTGGTGAGGAATCTGCAATCATGTACTGCTGCCTCCTTGTGTGACTTTTCTTGCCAAGTAAATACATAGCAGAAAGCAAAAATATCTTCCTCAAGAGGTGGTTGCAAGATTTGAAAGAAATAAGGCACAGTCATTTGAATAGCTTACAGACTAAGATAAAATGAGTTCTGCTAAATGTTGACTGGAAAATGAATGAGTACAAAGCTAATGATGGCTTTTTCTGCAGTTATTTTAGAAAAAGATGGACTACAGAGTGTATTTGTGATATGGACTTAAATCTAAAGAGAAAGCTGGGCCCAAGTGGCTCATACTTGTGACCCTAGCTACTCAGAAGGCTGATATCTGAGGATCACAGTTAAAAGGCAGCTCAGCAGAGGAAAAAGGAGGAGAATGCCATCACAAATGTAATGTGTATACTACAAAATTAAGAAAATTGAGAGAAGGGATCGGATTAAGAGGGAAGGAGAACAATGATAAAAGGGGAAATATTGATCAAGATGTATTCATAAACTTTTTTGTTGACTAACAACTCCTTTGTACAACTACTTAAAGATAATATATATTTTTAACAAAGGAAGCTCAGGAAGGAAAGTCCTTTGGACTCTTGCCTCCAGTAAACCAGGAAAAAGGCAGAAGTGGAACTGTGGCTTGTGTAGTACAACACCAGCCTTGAGTGATAAAGTTGAGAGAGGCCAGGCCCAACAAACAAACAAACAAACCTCTCTCCCCACAAATGACAAAAATTTGAAGAAGATGGCTATGGACAGACAGACCCGAATTAACTGCTCCATTTGCTAGTAGTCTGACTTAAAGATAATTTTAGGGACTCCTACACCTTTATTTTCTTCATGGAGACATTAATGGATTATGTTATGAGGATTTGAGGTCCTTTGTGAGAGCCTCTGCAGAGCTGGTAAATTTGTAATTCGGCTCGGGGCCTGAACACAGGTTTAAGTAGGATTCATGGATTCTCTGGCAGCTCAGGGCCTAGAGTCTTCAGTGCCTGTGGTAGAGAATGAGAGTGAACCGCACAACTGCTCTTCTACTTTGAACATACTGCTGGATGATGTTTGCTAGGTTCCCTTGCATTTACTGTGGCCAAGAAACATTTCTCATGGAATGTGAACAGGAATGTTCTGTACCACTTGTAGGAAGAGCCTGTAAAGACCTTTCTGATATTTTTCCATGCAGTTTTCCTTTTCCACTTGCTGGGTTTAGATGCAGATAGCATGCACGGGGATGATAGAAGAAAAAGACAAATGAAACCTGGCTACTAGAATGATCAGACAATAGCTGAGCATCAACAAAACACCTAACAGGACTTCATGATAGAAACGAATCAACCTCACTTCATCAACTATTGAAGCAATTGTGTCTTTTTATTATTACTGACTAGTCTATTCCATTTAAAGTAATTTTGTTCTGTCCTCCAAATTCTTAGGCCTCAAAGTCACATGTCAAGTGCTCTACAAGTGTGAACTTTTAAGTGCCATTTCTATGAGTAGCAAGTAAGAAGTATTACTTATGCTTATTTTCAAGGTGAAAATGTCATTAGATTAAATAAGCATTCTCCTCTTTAAAAAATTGTGGGGCTGAATGCACGCTGTTCTACTGCTACTTGCTTTCTGGGGTGTCACATCCCCTTTCTTCCAAAGTACTTAACATTGATTCTGAGTATGCTTTCAAAATCTGACAACTTTATCTTACACTTCTCTTTCTTTCTAATTAAGCATTTGAGATCTGAAGAATATTTTTCTCTCTAATATTCTAACTTATTTTGTCGGTATATCTCCCATATCTCTTTGTTTAATTTATTAATGTTCTTACCATACTTTGAAGATTTCATTAACATGCTGTTTACCCCTTCAGACACTATTAGTGAAGATGATCCAATAAAACAGAATTAAACTGAACCTCCAGTATCTGATTAGCCAGCCTACATACCCCAACTTGACACCTTCCTATATTATATTCCTATCATGCTTGCTACATTCAGATATTTAAAATCTACATATTCAGCCAATTTAAATTAATTTAGCTATCAAAATTTTATAAGCTGTTGAATCCAGCCCTTCACTATGTGCAATATCAAGATACATGATCAAATAATCATCTAACAGGTTAGCCTTTGGCTAACATAATGTTTATGATTTCTGCCAAAAAGTTTGTAGTTAGTCTAATCTTTGTCTAATCTGTTTCCTTTACTCTCTCTTTGTTTCTCTCTCCCTCTGTGATTCTCTCTGTGTATCTCTCTCTCTTTCATACACACACACACACACACACACACACACACACACACATATCTAAGCTATTTATTGTTAGTGGCCCTATTTTCTCAGAACAGGATTATCTCCAAGAAGTATGTGTAATTTTTCTTCAACTATTGAGCTAAGAATACAATATTGAGAAGACTAGAACAACTTAAGCAAATATGTAGTCTAATTTCAATATCAACCAAACTATCAATCAACAGACTTTGATTGAATTAGTCATGTACTTGGCATGGTTTTGAATGTTCCAGGGAATATAGACTATAAAACACAGACTTCTTTGGTCAAGGTTCTTTTGGTTACAAGCCACAGAAGCACAACCCAAGGTAGTTAAAAACCAGAGAGAATTTATTGGAAGACTCTGGATAAGCTCAGAGTTAAAGGAAGCAACATGTCAGCCATGAACTAGGAACATTAAACATTAAAAAAAAAAAAAGATGTGGCTTGATGCCTTAAAGACATATTTCTCCTTTTTTCCTCTTTAGATATCAGTTCCATCCTTCTTATTACTTATTTACTATGTCATTTATCTATTTAATCATTCATTCATTATTTGAAGAAAAGTTACATGACTGTCATGGCTTACAAGTCTCATGATCTCTAGGGAGAGATACAGCCGAAGACTATAATAGTTTAGTTCCCGTATGAGGATGAAGGGATGAGAACTAGGAAGCTGTTGCAGTTTCAGTCTAAAGGCCAAAGACTGGAGACCCAGGAAGAGCTGAGGTTATTAGTTGGATCCAAAGTCAGAAACTCATGCCAATATTCATGTTCAAAGGCAATCAGGCAGGAAAACTTCTCTTGTACTTGAGGAAAAAAAATCAGCTGTGTTGTTCTGTCAGAATTTTGCCTTTTGGGATAAGACCCATTTTAATTTGGGAGGGCAATCTACTCAATTTATCAAATGAAAATGTCAGTTTAATAAAAAAAAACACACTCATGGAAACATCTAGAATAAAGTTTAACCAAATATCTACATACTCTATAGTTCATTCAAACTGATAAATAAAGCTAATCACTAGATAATATCTGCTAACATCTAGCAAGCCTAATAACATGAGAACATAAGAGATAGGAATTCTTTTCCAGCTCCCATTTGGAAAATCTTAGATATGAACTCTAATCATTCTATGGACCAATCACCATAACTGCCAATTTGTGGAATTGTAATTTATACAACCTTGGTCATCAGATACATTTTTTTTGTGATGGGAGTGAACTCTTTTAATTAGCAATCTTGATTTCCAACAGAAGCATAGCTAAAATTGACAATAGGCACTTCTTCCAAAGAAATGGGAATTGAGCAGCAAAAAGCCAAAATAATAAATAGCCACCATTCAGATCATGTTGTCAAAGAGTTTGCAAGCTATTTGGAGGAGCAAAGTCAACATAGTGATTCATGAACAGCTTATAATGATGTACCCCACATTGATATATCTAAAAGTGCACAGTGGTACATTGAATGGAAGGCTGGTTATAATCAGGAAATGCTTCATAACAGAGACATAACTCAAACTGGGCCTTCAAAGACTTAGATGTAGGTGAACAGATTAGTGGAGGCCTTTGAGGTGAGAACAATGAGGTCAGAATGAGCATGGCATGCTATTGAGGAGAATTTCCAGAACAGAAAGAAAGGAGGTCATGTTATGTAGTTAGTTGTGGGGGTTCTAAGGAATCACTAGCACAAACATATCCCAGAATATCATTAATCATCTTTCTGCATTCTGGCCTTCTGTGAAAAATATTTTCCCTATCTCTTTACTTGATTTTAACCTTAGCTGTTACTTTAAAAACATTCATTTTCCATTTAGCTAGGAAAATTGCGTGAAGCCATTGAAAAAGACTAAGATACTTTTGATTGAAACTGAGAATAAACTCAGTATCATTCTCAAGTCTCACATGACTATGATCCAGTTTTTCATTCTTCATAAAGATGACCACAGCTCTCTCTTCTACCAGCTTACTTCTTCGTGACTTTTGGTCACTGGATGACATTTTGCAGATAATAGATACCAGAACACTTTATCTAATACTTTTTATTATTGCCATTTTGTACCAGCATACTCTTTTTAGTCTCTTTGGTGTTCCTTGTTCCTTTATAGCTAATTTATCAATTCTAGTCTTAATTTGTTGCTATCTGGGAAACAGTTCTTTCAAACGTTTTTTGTGCGATATTTTTTTCCTTTCCATGGGCTCAGCTGCCACATCACATGGCTTCTTCAGGAGATCCTGAAATCCACACATCGAAACTTTTAGTTTAGAACTCTGCTACAGAGTTTCAAATCACACATCCATTTTTCTGAACATATCTATGTGGATATGTTCTTAATGCTTCAACATCAGTAAGGACAAAATTGAATTTATTACCTAAACTATCTCCTTCTGTCATAGCCTCAGATTAAAAGAATTTATTTAGTCATCCAAATAAAAAACCAAGAATCCTTTTTTACTCTCTTCCCTTTTTTTAATTGATACACTGAAGAATTCAGCAGTTATTATTGAGTATCCAGAATATTTTGGCATTTGTTCCCCATTCCAATCCCATTGTTTATTACTTCTCTTGTTCTTATCTTTCTTACCTTTTCTCAGGACTAACATAACAGCCTTCTACATGGCTTCGTGTGTGTGTGTGTGTGTGCGCGCGCGCGCTCAGGTTAGGGTTTAAACTCAGGGCTAGAACGCTGTTCCTGAGCTTTTTTGCTCAAGGCTAGCCCTCTATCACTTGATCCATAATTCCACTTCTGGATTTTTGTTCATTAATTGGAAATAAGAGTTTCATGGACATTTTTTCCTGGGCTGGTTTCAAATGGCAGTGCTCAAATCCCAGCCTCCTGTATAGCTAGGAATACAGGTGTGAGCCAGGATGCCCTGCTGATTTCTTAGCTTTCCTTCCTTAGTTCTCAATTTATCCTTTGCAAGGTAAATGAATGTATTTATCTAAATATATTATCTTTCCCTTTTAATATCTATCAAGGATTCCCCCTTTGACTTTATATAATGTAGCTTCAAGCAATTTAAAAATAGAGATAAAATCTTCCCTCTCTAAACTCCTTAACAGGGTACAGATTTCTTATTTATCTAACTTCACTTTAGGTAGCTATGGAAAATAGAATTGAATTCAGGTCCCCATAGTTCCGATTGTTACATCTGTGCATTTCATCATGCTATTAAATCTGCCTGAAATCTCTTTCTCTATTCCTTCTTTTTCTCCGTTCACTCTTTTTGACATAACTCTCATCAAGAGGCTACTCTGCAAGATTTCATTGGGTGACGCACCTATATCAGTTGGCTTAATGCAGTCACTGTAGGTATTTTAGCAGGAAGAAATTTAAGATTAAAAACAATCTCATAATGATTGTAATACTATTACTAATGTGGGGACTAATGAAGAAAATCTGTGATGTGGTAGGAACCAATTAACCCCAAATCCATGGCCTAGCATAATGAACCATGACATCAAGCATGGATCAGTAGCAAGGACTTGACTCAGCTGGGAAGAGAGATTCTGCGGACTCCCACATGGTTTTTCCTAGGAGTAACACTTTTCATGTTACTTATTTCAATGGCAAAGTCTTGTCACATAGTCCAATTCAGCTACCTATGCCATTTTCTGGGTATCTAGAAAAGGAAAGGCACGAAATAGAGCCTTAAGGTATGCTCATATAAACATGTAGAAATTGAAGTTTATGGAGATGAAGTGATTTCACCACAATTGCAAAGCTAATAATTATCAGAGTTGGAGTTCAAGGTTTACTATTTCCAAGTGTCTGTTGCGCCTCTATTTGGCCTTCCTATTATGTCTTTTCTGAAAGAGAAGCATCCCCCTGCCTTCCTTGACCTTTCTGAAGGCACACAACCGGACAGGATGTAGTAATCATCATGTGGTGTTTCAAGCAGAAGATTTCATAGGCATGTTCTTGTAAGCCACAACTATGGCAGCTTCCCAAATGCACTAAGATGTTGTGGGGTTTTTTTTTTGTTGTTGTTGTTTTGCTCAAATTTTTTAAAATTGTGGATCAAGACATTGCCAATGTACATATATCATGTTTATTTGGAGTACTTTTTTCTCCTTTCAATGCTCCTGACTGAGAATTTTTTTTTTTAATTTACTTTATTTCTCTATAAAACAACCTAATCTTGAAGTTGGGTTGAATATCTTTCAGTTATTTTCCTATATAAATCAAAAGACAATTTACCAATTTTAAATAGCAGAACCTTAATACGTTAACACATAAAGACTGACAATCACAAATGTCAGAACATTAAAATTATTTCCCCCAGAGGAACATGTAAAATAAATATCACACAGCTTACTTGATATTACAAAAATTAAAGATAAATTTTTGTCGAGGAAAGATTTCTAAATATTTTGATGCCTGAAAAACACCATTAGTTAAAAAGAACCAAATCTAAACACTCTGAAGCTTGGTGAACATTCTAAGACGACATCACAGCACCCTGTCTGTCCCTGAATAGTCAGTGTGGCTTGCTCTGCCCAGACATTGTGTTTTTAATGTAGACTGAAGAGAGTATAGAGTAGAGCTTCAGAAACTTAAACTTAAATTTAACCTGATTGAGGTAGAAGCTTCTGTTGAATGTCTTTCAGACTTCAAGGATGTTTGTTCCTTTGTAACAAATCTAGTACAGTCTAATGAATACTCAATACAAATACTGGCAAAGTCGCACAATCCAATGGAACACTGAGATTTATGGATTCACAAAGGTTTGGAACCTAGAAGGCTATGAACAATCTTTACATGGTCTTGATACTAAAACAATATCTATTGGGCTGGGGATATGGCCTAGTGGCAAGAGTGCCTACCTCATATACATGAGGCCCTGGGTTCGATTCCCCAGCACCACATATACAGAAAATGGCCAGAAGTGGCACTGTGGCTCAAGTGGCAGAGTGCTAGCCTTGAGCAAAAGGAAGCCAGGGACAGTGCTCAGGCCCAGAGTCCAAGCCCCAGGACTGGCAAAACAACAACAACAACAACAAAAAAAACAATATCTATCGCTATCTTTCTAATTTTGTGTCTGTTTGATAATGATCCAAATTCAAATTTCCAAGGGGATTGAGGAGGAAGGAAAGAAGGAAGGAAGGAAGGAAGGAAGGAAGGAAGGAAGGAAGGAAGGAAGGAAGGAAGGAAGGGAGGGAGGGAGGGAGGGAGGGAGGGAGGGAGGGAGGGAGGGAGGGAGGGAGGGAGGGAGGAAGGAAGGAAGGAAGGAAGGAAGGAAGGAGAAGGGAAAGGAAAGAGAGAAGGAGAGACAGAAACAGAGACAGGAGAGAGAAAGAAAGAAGAGGGTGAGAAAGAGGCAAAGAAACAGACAGGGAATAAAGAGAAAAAAGAAAGGAGAGACAAAGATGAAAGTAGAGAAAGAGGGGGAGAGAGAGAGAGAGAGAGAGAGAGAGAGAGAGAGAGAGAGAGAGAGAGAGAGAGAAGAGAGAGAGAGAGAGACCAAGAGTAATGAGGGAAGAAACTGTGGAGACAGGGAAAGGAGTAAGAGGAGAGAGAAAAGAGAATGAGAAGACAGAAAACAAGAGGGTAAGAAAGAGAAGAGATGAGAGAGAGGGACAGGAGACAGAGACAGAACAGAGACAAAGTCAGACAGGCAGGCAGGCAGAGGCAGACAGAAACAAACACATACTTCAAGAGTCTTACAGATTCTAGTCCAGAACAGTCATGTGTCTATCTACCCCTTTGCCAAGGAGGGAAAAGCCTGCTGGGGGCAGCACAAAAGAGCTAACAATCCCATGGGCTCACAAGGAGTTGTAAATGATAATTCCGTGAAGCAAAATAAGATGTTGACATGCAAGATGAAGGGGAAAAGTAGCATGTGTAATGGCAGTCCACTGAAATAACAGTATTCATCACTGGTATGCTCTCTTAATCCCTTCCTTCTCTCTCCTTCATAACTTTCATATATGGAAACATCCTTCCCTTCCTTGCTTCCCAAACCAAACATCTTTAATAACCTTGTAAAAGTCATTTATTTGCCAATGCCCAGATTCCCATCCTCTCTGCTCAAATCAATAGGAAAAAATAAAGATAATCTAAATTAATTTGGTTGCTGTTGTTTTAACATCCCCTGAAACCTTGAAGTTCAGCAGTACAGGGCCAGCTTGAAGAAAACCTTTCTGACAGGAAAGCGAGTTTCAGAAAAAAATGCTCCCCAGTTTGCTAGGCTTATAAGCCTAGGGCAAGTTTAATTAAACTCAATGGAGCATTTTAAAGTGAAGAAAAAATTAGGACAGCAAGAAAAACGTGTTGATTGTTTCCTAATTATGCTGTGGACTTTTTCTCTAATGCATTCCGCCCCACCACCCCCCGCCCCGCACACTTCTCTCCCTAAATAAAACAACTGGCATGTTAAGTTTGCACAAAAAAGATTACATCTCAACCAAGTGTTGTGCACCAGCCAAGCACAGTGCTTTCCCTTCCACTGCTAAGTGTGCTTTGCAGAGACTTTTATACTTTTGTTATTCATGGAGATATTTAGCAAATACCTAAAGGCCAAAAAAAAAAAAAAAAAAAAGATCCAAGGAACACATAAGATCCCAGCAGTTTCCAATCTTTCTGTCTGAAGCTTCTCTTTAATTAGTCTCTCCTTCAATAGAGATTCCATACTATAAAAGATGTGGTCTGTAACTGTAGCTACTCATGAGGCTGAGATCTGAGGATCACAGTTCAAAGCTATCTTAGGCAGCAAAACACATGAGACTTTATCTTCAATTAACCAGCAAAAAACAGAAGTGAAGCTGTGATGGAAGTGATGTACCAATGGTCCTGAGCAGAAAAAAAACACAAACAAACAAGTGTATTCAGTCCTGGGGCTTGAACTCTGGGCTTGAGCATTGTTCCTGAGCGCTTCAGCTCAAGGCTAGCACTGTACCAGTTGAGTCACAGCACCACTTCTAGTTTTCTTGCGGTTAATTGGAGATAAGTGTCTCAGACGTTCCTGATCCGGTTAGCTTTGAACCATAATCCTCAGATCTCAGCCTCCAGAGTAGCTAGGATTACTGGCATTAACCACCTGCATGCAGCACAATTTCTACTTTTAAGGATGTGATTGATTTATTCCTCTATTTTTATTCAAAGAAAACATGCATTAACTAAGTAACAAATATTCCAGAACAGGATAGCCACACTGCTGATATAATTACAAACCAAAGCAAATAAGCAACCAACAGTTATAATCCATTCATTTGATTTACAATGGCCTATTATGTATAGGCATTACATATATGAAGGTACTATAACACACATAGCCTTTGGATGACTATGCCAATGATTTATATTGAGAATTGAATAAATTCATCTTTCATAGGAACTCTGGAACCCTTTCTGAAAACTGGTATTCCAAAAAATGTAGTGTCTATTATAGTTACTCACACCTTTATGGAATTTCCCATAAGGAAAATCCATGGGTCTGGATATGAAGGGGCTTCAAATAAAACTCTCAAAGTAGAGATTCTTGGGATCATCACATAGAGGAAAATTATCAATATTTTTCAAAGTATGTCACCAAATTCTTTTTTTTTTGTTTGTTTGTCAGTCCTGGGGCTTGAACTCAGGGCCTGAGCCCTGTCCCTGACTTCTTCTTGCTCAAGCCTAGTACTTTACTACTTGAACCACAGTGCCACTTCTGGCTTTTTCTATATATGTGGTGTTGAGGAATCAAATCCATGGCTTCATGTATACGAGGCAAGCACTCTACCACTAGGCCATATTCCCAGCACCACCAAATTATTTTAAAATAGTAATAGTTATAGGCTGGCCATTGGTGTCTCATGCCTGCAATCCTAGCTACTTAGAAAGCTGAGATTTTAGGATCTCAGTTCGAAGACTGCCTGGGAAGGAAATCTATAAGATTCTTCTTTCCAAATAGTCACCAAAAAACCAGAAATGAAGTTGTGGCTCAATGTGGTATAGTGCCTTGAGCCCAGGGACAGCTGACTTTGAGCCCCATGACGGACAATAACAACAACAAAAAAGCTAACTGCTCATAATTACTATGTACTAGCTATGGCTCTAAGAAATTTATAGCTATTAACTAATTTTATTATCTTCACATTTCTAGTAAAGGAAAATTAAATGATGGACCCAAGGTTGCATACCTAAAGTTTCATACACAAAAAACTGTTAACTAAATATGTTTTATTTAGTAAAGGAAATCATGGGAAGCATGTGAGACTTAATAGTTACACTAAGAAACTCTTGGTTTCTTTTTGTCTACATAAACTTGGAGTCTTTCAAAGATTTTTGACTACTGTATTTCAAAACGTGGAGAGGGATACTCACAGTAAAATTGATTTAATTTATAAATAATACAGTATATAAAACTTTGGAAGATTCTGGAAGAATATGGTGAAGAAAGTCTTTGACTAATAAGCAGAGTTAAAATTATCCTCAGTTTAGGAATCAAAGGAAGTTGGAATCTGGAGACATTGTTCTCCCTGTTAAGGATAACCAGCTTTGCTCAACTTTGTTTCCTAAAAAGAAGCTGTTGGCTCATGTCTGTTATCCCGGAATCTCAGTAAACTAAGATCTGAGGATCACTGTTCGAAGCCAGCCTGAGCAGAAAAGTCCATAAGACTCTTAGCTCCAATAAACTACTCAGAAAAGGTCAGAAGTGGCACTGCAGCTCAAGTGGGAGAATGCTAGCCTTTAGGACAAAGAGGCCCTGGGACAGTGCCCAGGCCCAGAGTTCAATCCCTAGAACTGGGAAAAAAAAAAAAAAAAAGGTCTCTAAAATGGTGATTCTTTCAATTTTCAGATTAGGCAGAGTAGAATATCTTTCAGAATTTTAAAGGGAATATGCTGAAGTTGGACAAAATACTCTGGAGTTTCTGAAATGCCTCCCTTTGAGAATGGAGATGTAACTGCTAGTCCATAGTAACCTCCATACCAGGTCTCCTAGCACAGCAGAGTATCACTGGATTGAGCCAATAACTGGCCCTGGCCTTCTATTTAATCCATATAGCTTCCTACCTAGCAGCACTGATTATAGTCAGGCAACCCAATACAAATTACTATTTTAAACATGCATCTGTAGTAACTTCTGGCATCAGTAAAGAGTGACCTCAAAAGAGCTGGGCTGTGTTAGAGTCTCGATGTGCACAATCCCATGAAGGCTCATGTGTTAAGGGTAAATTCCCAGTCAGTGGTGCTATTGAGAAGTAATTGAGTTGTAAGGCCTCTAACCTCATGTGGATGAATCCATTGATGAACTCTGGATTTGTTTTTATTATGGCATGGTGATTGAAACTATGAGGTAAACTCTACTTGAAGAAAGTTATTGAAGGTATGTCCTGAAATGTTTCTGGACAGTTTGCTCATTCACTACTTCCTGGTTGCTATGAGGTAAAGCAGCTTCTCTCCACTGCCTGCTTCTGCCTTGCCATAGGCCTAAGCTAATGTCAGCCAACCACAGACTGAAACCTCTCAAACACCAGTGAGCCAAACCAAACGTTTTTCCTTCAAGTCAATTTGCTCAGTAATTTTAGCATAGTGATGAAAAATGACTAATACTAGCTAAGAGCAAAGAGTAAGCCCAGAGAGTAAATAGCTAGATCTGTGGGTATGGTTAACTCACAAGACTTCACTGAGCTTTAGCATGCCTATGTGTTAAATGTGCACATCAAGAGATCTAAGATCTATTTTTGACTATCAAGTATTTGATTCTTGAATAATAAAACAACATATACACTGGGGCCTATGAGTATTAATTTAATATCTATTAAATATGGTACTTCAAATAAACAATCTCTGACATGAATAAAGCAAACTCTTCAGCCTGATATTTGAAGCCTTGAAAAATTGTTTTCCTTCTTCCCACTTTTTCATCTGACTCTTCAAATGATTGAGTTTTGTTTTTTGTTTTGTTGGTTGGTTTTCTCTTTGAGTTCCCCTTAGACCTAATGCATTTTTAAATTGTGCTTTTTCTTCCATTTTTCAAAATCTATTCTGCATTTCCTATAACTCTCTATCCACCTTTCAACCTCTCATCTAAATTTCGCAGCCTAGTCAAATGCAACTCTCCTCTTTTGACCTACCCAGATTAGATTAGACCTCTGAACAAAAGTGATTTTTACTTTTTCTTTACTCTCTCATGTCACATGTGAGTTGTTATACCTTGCAGGTCAAGTTTCTCAATCTCAGTACTATGATCTTTGGGGCCAGATAATTCTTTGTAGTGGAGGCCTGTCCTCTGTGTTCTAGGCTGTTCTTAGAGATCAGTAACACCCAGTTGTAACAACCAAAATTGTCTTTAGACTTTGACAAATGTCCCATGGGGACAAAACTGTACCCTGATACACTACTTGTATATTTATCTTAACTTCTCTTCTTCACAGAACTTAGGATAGTACCTAGTAGCATAAATATTTGCAGAAAAAATGAATTAATAAATCATTGTTGAATAATTATTTGTACAATGAATGAATTTCTGTCAAATCATTACAGTTCAGCTATCTGTTCTATTAAGTCCTGAGTTAAGAAGATGCAAACATTTGTGTTGGTCAGCTGGAAAGTCAGCCTGCAGGATTGATATTTACCTAAAGTTCCTCTCAAACTTGCACTCTGCCTGAACTTCATGCTAAGGAATAAGCAGCTTGAACTTATCCTGTGGTTTCCCTTTAGATTCTCAGTAACATCCGTCTCATCTAGTAGCCCAAGCAGCAAGGGAAGTTGGCCCCTTCTCCAAAAGATACTTTCTTTATGCTTACGGATCCAGCCAATCAGAAAATAGCAGCCCTGGTGGAGCTGGTGGAGCAAATGGACAGAGGGAAAAGGATGGAGGTTTGGAATGAGCCAAAAGAAAGGCCAAGCGTGAAGTGATTATACTTGCTAAAGCAAATTTTCTTTTCTCCATGTAGGCTGTACACCTAAGACATGGGTAAGAGATCTAAAAGTAGGACTTGTTTTATGGTGAGTGAACACCTCTAGCTCTAAAATAATGTATCAGGGAAATGGAAAGATAGGAGGCCTTGGGCCCATAGTAGTGATCCCAATAAACCTCTTCCATGCTGAAGCACTTTGCAGTTATGATATGTCAGGTAAAACTTTGCAGCTATGCAGGTAAGTTTCCAGAAAGGTAAAGATCTTTTTCAGAGACACCGACAGGCACCTGCCAGCAACCGTGGCCAAAAGCAGAGCAGAATCTGACAGAATCTGTGTCTCTTATGGGATTTCAATTAAAAACAAAATGCCAGCTTGTTGAGTCAGCTGTTGTTTTATATTTTTCTCCCTTCTATTAGCATGATAATTGAGAGCTGACCTGGTATCTTTGCAGAAAGATTGATGCCTGTTCCTAACCCAATGCTTCTTTTCCTTTCAGCTTCAAAATCAGTCACTATTTGTTTCTTTCCAGATTCTCTCAATCAAGAATTTTATGGATCCGTCTTGGACATCACTATTATTTGTATACTCATGCTTCTATGCTAATAATATAATAACAATAATATAGTAACAATAATAGTTATTACCACCTACAAAGCAATAAGTGGAAATTTCAAAGTGCTGCCTATGTGTCCAGAATCATACAAAATCTTTGCATTATCCTCATGTTAATGCTATAAACCTTTTTTTTGTAGATTAAGGGAGCTTAAAGTTAAATAGCATAATGTCTGAAATAACATTATTTTATAATTATGTAGATTCAGGATTTCAATCCAAACCTCTCTGGTTTTAAAGTTGGGCTCATAACCAGGAAATGACACTTTCGTCCATCATATCTGACTTGGTCCTTTTGATGGGCAATTACTTCTTCTGATAGACAATTATTCCAGGGAAGAACCTCATCAAGAATATTACATAGCAGTCTCAGGTACACTCAGGTATACTCTTGAAGCTTCCTTCCCACTGAGCTATTCTTTCCATAAGGTGCGTGTTTGCATGCAGTAGCATATGTTTCCTGCAAGCTTCAGGACTGGAACCTAATGTTCATGAGTTAAAGTTTTGAAATTTTAAAGTGCACATGAGTTTGGAAAGAAACCTTAGTTATTTGCAGTGTTTATTTTTTGCATCAGTTCTCAGACATGGCTGTTAATTTTTCAGAAGAGAAAAATACACACCTCAGTATTTTTGAGGTAGACTAGCTTCTGAGAAGGAAGGAGAGACACTAAAAGAAATATAGCCCTACCTGAGTGGATAGCTAGGAGTAGCAACCCTCATAAACTCTGCTTGTCTCAATCCTGACCTTTATCCTAATCTTAGAATCAAAGTCCGTGGTGCCCTTCCTTGGTTCATACTTTGAAACTGGCCCAGGTCAATAGCCAGTAAAATGAAATTGTGCTGAATTATCACAAATTTTATTTGTGCTGACTTATTGAAAGTAAAGCAAGACAGATGAGTCGTAGCATCTGCACACTTGATTACCCCCTTCCCCAATTTTTTTCTGAGGCTTCATTTTGGATCTCTTTGCTACAGCATTTTTAGCTGTAACTTTGAGCACTGAATCATGTTCCAATGTCCCATCAAGCATCTCAGTAATGTGATAAATCCTTCCAAAGTCTCACAGTGCCATCCTGCACGTGACAAATGCAATAACACGTCAGGCTCAGAATGATACCCGCATTAGGCAGATACTCCCTCTGCTGACAGCACGTGTATCGTGTATCTGCTTTATCTGAAAATAATTCACAGAATAGATAATTGGTGAATCCCCAGTGGGAACAAAACTTGATTCTGTCTGAGCATAGGTTACCAAGTGTACCACCATAAAATAATTGATTTTGTGATATATTAAGTGGGGACATACTCAAGACTACTGAACTTTTCACTTAGGGCCTCGGGCTGAAGTTGAACTAGGCTCCCAAAGGTGAAGAATCTGGGCATGACACAGGCAGGGCTTTATACTCCAACAGCCAATTTAACTTTCATTTTCTTTATTAATCTAATGTGTTCTACCTTTCACCAGGACGTGATGTGCAGGGAGTTTCATTAAAATAGTTGAATTGTTATTCGAGATAATCACTGAAGAGGGAAAGTCTGAAGCACTTTTATTTTTTTTTTATGCTGTTGTTTTAGGGAAGAGGTTTCTGATGTGATAGGGAAGTTACTTTAGCTATAGGGCAAATTTAATTGCGTTTTTAGAAACTTCTTTTAATCCTATAATAACAAAAAATTAAATCAGTGCTGACATTTTTTGTTGCCAGAAGAAGGTAGTAAAAGGGTAAAGAAATAATTGTTAGTTCTGAGAATATAATTAGCAACTTTAATGCTTTAATCTAAAAACTGCATATTTTGAGCCTGGGTGAATGATTAAAGAAAAGATATTGAAAGTCTTTGAAATTTCTAACTGTGTTTGTTTTTAATTGTGAGTTGTGATCACTATAATTAGCTCATTTACTGCATTTATAATGTAAATAAATATGAATTTCTACAAGTTCAGGGATATTTCAGGGCAAATAGGATTGACATCCTGACCTCGAGCTTTCTGCCTGAAGCCTTTCTCTTCATGTTTTGCAGGACTTGATTCTTTGATTTAGAGGAGAGAAAAGGAAGTTAAAGCAAACAGGATCAAACACTGGGAGTGGATGGCAAGATTTGAGTGTATTTGAAGATTTGCTCCAAAGGGCTAATAAGGGGCAATTTGGGATCCCATGGCCTCCCTGGGGGTCCTGAATACCCATGTCCCACTTTCCTCTTGGCCAGAGCTCAAGTTGGATCTGAGTAAGAGGAAGTGTCAAAATATAGATAAAGGAAAGCTCTTTGGTGCTAGGTCTCTTTGAGTGCAGAACTTGACTACATGCTCTGCCATGAAATCTCATTGTTATACACTAGGAAAGGGAAAAGATACCAAAAAAAAAAAAAATCCAACCTCAGAGGGATCTGGGGAATGAACTTTTGGGGGTCTTATTTCTCTCAGAGGTGCACATTAAAATTCTCTCTTTCATTCATTAATGTGAATACAAGCTGCCTGAGAAAATAGCTGGTGAGACCTCCCTTAATGAATAGTGGGGCTTTTCTATGCTCTGGAGGCTTAAAATTGGGTTTTATCCCACTGAGGATTTCTTTCTTTCCCTTCTACTTTTCTCTTCTTAGCACTGCGTGTTTGGTTATATTTCTAGGACTCATCTAGGCTGTGACCTGCCACATTCAGTTCTAATCGCTCATATGATTAGATCAGGCCACCCACAGTTAGACAGGAGCTGATGGAGTCAGAGGCTCCCAAGAAGTTCAGAGATTTTTTTTTTTTAACATTATGTGAAAGTTTCTACTCTATCAATCATATGCAATCAAATTTGCTCTTGTGAAGTTCCTCACTCTACTAGCTTTCAAATAGGCTAGATATGAATATCAAAATCTTTTCTTTCTTGTTCTCAGAATATTTTACTTGGCTTTGAAATAGAGTTAATCTCCTCCTCCTCCTCCCCCTCCCCCTCCCCCTCCCCCTCCCCCTCCCCTTCCCCCTCCCCCTCCCCCTCCCCTTCCTCCTTCTTCTTTTTTGGTCTAGCATGCTTTTCTTTCTTTAAGATTCTGGTCTCAATTTACCTACTTTTCTCTGGTCTCTGCATTTGTTGTACTCCACAGCTTATGCACATGGAAGTTAGGCCCTCTTCTGAATTGCCTACGTCATCCATTTGGCCTGGTTTCATGATCTGCCCTATCTTCTGTTGCCAGTTATCTACCTGTGTTTTATTAGTAGGTTTCCCAAAGAAACATACTGTGTTTTCGACTTGTTTAGATCTCCAGGCCCAGCAAACAGTAGATGTTAAATTAATCTTTCCAAGAGAATGATGATGAGTGATTTGAGCCCATGTCTTCATCAATTTACCCCTCACTCTCACCAGGGAAGCTGTGATGATCATGAGCCTCAGTCACCATTCCAAAACCTTCACTAAATTTTTCTGGGATTAATGATACTGACTATGGATTAGCTCTAGCAAATTTAGGCAAGACAGAGGAAGGAAAAGAAATGCTGAGATATACCTACACAGGCAATTTGAACATAGGGTAACCATGTGACAAGTTTCAGAGCAAGGCTCTGCCCCAAGAAGAAATTGTAAGACCTTAGGGTGGTAGCATAGACTTATTATTGTATGACCATCCTGCTGAAAATGTTTAGAAAACAAAGAACCATATTTTTCTGACAGGAAAGGCATTTGGAGTTCTAGTTTGAAGGGTCTAAGGGAAGGGGGATTGGGTTGTTGTTTTTCCTAAGAATTCTTTTAACTTGTGCCACTTAATTTACTTTTATTGTTCCCCATATATTTTAAGCACAAACAAATAAAAAAACAGTGTATCATATTATATGGAACAGGATTAATTAGGAGATGTATATAGAGGAACGTAGATGGTATGCAGGGTTACAAAAAACAGGGGGAAAGCAGTAAACATTAAGAGCAATATGGACCAGGCATGGCTCATTTGCTTAATATTTATTGAGTGCCTACTATGCCAGGTATTATGGCATATACAGTTTGTCCATTCATCACTGGGCAGTCTAAAGCTACAGTATATAGTTACAAATCAATGAAATTTATAGTCCCATAGACTGTCCTGTATGTTGGACTACTTAACAGTTCTGGGACACATAAAAAATCTCAATATTCTGGACTTCATAATGTTGATAGCTCTTCTATCAGTAATTGTCTACCAATTTGCCAATTTTTCTTAAGGGAACCAGGGAGAATGTGGAGAGAGGAACACAAAGATAGACTTAAAAAATGTTGATATGAATTGCCTACCCTGAGATGAATGTGCTCTATTTCTAATCTTAAGCATTGGGCTGCTTGAAATTTAGTATGTGTGGTGTAAGGCCTTAATGCTCTATAGCCAAAGTGAGCAAACTAATAAAGGAAAGGCGGTGCTTCCTCTGCAGAGTCAAATCTGTTACCTGTTATTTGGTTCTGCTGCTGAAGGAGAAAAATACGTCTTGGATATTACAGCTGTCACAGTGACATCTGTTGTTTCAGGATCCATGACTGCTTCAGTCACCACCTGACCCAGATCATCACCATAACATTCTGTCCACTATTAAACTGTGAAAGGCCTGCGCCCTCCAGGTGGTACTTCAAGGTTGACATACCAAGGTGTTTGTCTCTGTCCCCCTGACTGCCTCTCAACTGAACAGCACAGTCTCACTTGGTGCAGAATTGATGGCAAACTAAGTCTCCCAGGGTTCAAGGGGAACAGCTGAGAGCAAGAGTTCTCCAGGCGTAGCCCGCTCTGCTTTTAATCACTTGTCACAAGCACTGGAGGGCCTCCGAGCAGGCCGAGGTGTTGCTTTTTGCTTTCTGTTGGCAATGGTTATCATCCTCCTTTGGAGAGATGATTCCCGCTATTAAAACAACAATAGTGGTGCATAAACTTATCCCAACTTTCTAAGCAGGTGCCTGTGGGGGTGTTTTAGTTCTCCTCCATGCAGCCAAACTATAGTACTTTTATATTTTGAAGATCATCTAAATAGAGCTCTGTTCTCTGCCTGTAGATATTTGGTTCTTATCATGAATGGCATAACAGAATGCCTACTGATTACTTACCTTTGAAACTGTAGCATCACAGAGTAAAAGAGTATTACAAGAATTCCTAAAAGAAGACCTGACTATACATTTGAAGAAATGTAATAAGTATGCCCAGTAAGGCACATCTCTTCTGTAAAGAGCTTTCCTTTCAAGGATTTATTCATATTTTTGTTCATGTGTCCATTCTTTCATTCATAACCAATTATGGATCATCTCTAATTGATTGGGTTCTGTACTAGAAATGGAGGATACAACATACAGCAGACAGCCATTTCTTCTCTCATGGAGTTGCAATTCTCAAGAAAAAATCAGGGTCTATAATAATATTTGAGGAACACATGTTCCCCATGTAACCATTAAAAACACAGACAATTGAACCACTCCTGACCACCTAGCAGCATTTGAGAGTTGCTACAGGCAGTTTACTTTCTGTGGTAGTATATATCCTGAAGGCACAGATGACTTAATTCCCCAAACTAAAAAGTGAAGGGCTGCTCCTCATGTGACTGTATTTCAGTTTACTTTCTTAAAATTCCATTCCCTATAATTTCTTATAATAATTTAGCCCTAATTCTGATACTAGTTAAATGTAAGATTTTCCACAAGTCCCCTGACATCTGAAAACCTTTCCTTTTCCACGTGGTATTGGTAGTAACCAAGGGCCTTGCATATGTTAGATAAGTGTTCTGCCACAGGGCTTTGAAATGATGTACAGGACCTTTAAACTTTTCCAATGAAGTGCTTTATTGTCTCAAGGCAGGTTTAGATTCACAGCAAAATTAAAGAGGAAGGTACAGAGATTCCTGAATACCCATAGGCACAGCCTCTATTACGAACCTCCATACTATAGTGGCATATTTATCCAAGTTGATGACTCTCCATTGACAGTATTACTCAAACTCCATAGCTTATGTTAGAGATCACTCTGTGTTTATTGTTTTGTGGATGTGGACATATCCATATTGAAAGAAATCCACAATTACATGGTCATATCACAGAATACTTTCACTACTCTAACTTCCTTTTGTCTTTTCATTCCTGCCTTTCCTGAAGCCCCTGGCAATCACTGATCTTTTCCTTGTCTCCATAAGGTTTGCCTTTTATCGAATGTCATGTAACGGCAGCTATACAGTGTTGTCTCTTTCACTTGTTAATATAGTTTAAGTTTCTGCCATGTTTTTTGTACTTATCCTGGAGCTTGAATGCAAGGTCTGTGTGCTATCCCTAAGCTTTTCTCCTCAAAGCTAGTGCTCTGTCACTTGAGCCACAGTTTCACGTCCAACTTTTTGCAGGTTAATTGGAGATGAGAATTTCACAGACTTTCCTGCTGGGCTGGTTTTGAACCTACGTTTTCAGATCTCAGTCTCCTGACTAACTAGGATTACAGGCTACAGGCTTGAGCTACCCACACCTGGCCAAGATATTTTTCTTTAGCATGAAAAATATAACAATGCTCTTTCAGAAAAGCTAATTTCTTGGTTTCAAAGTGCCTCGGGGCCTTTGTGGTAGCATAGCCGAGGCATTCTGGTTCAGCACCAGAACAGAGAGGAGGCAGGATTTGTGCCACCCAAAGGCTCTCAGTTGTAAGTTTTTGCCCACCCCAAAAGCCCTGGAGCCTGAAACTGAACAAAGACATATCTGTACTTAGCAATATTTATCTAACAGCAAGTCTTGGCAAGAGAAAAGGCAAAAGACTGTACTGCCACTGCTTTATAGGTTTGGATTTGTGGTACTAGTTCTCTCTTGCTTTGCTTTCTCTTTTCCTACTTGTTCCAGTGTCTGACAATGGGCCAGGTGAGTGTTGTCATCTTGAATCATGGTTATTCCAGTTAAAATGGCATGTACCCACACATGCAACTGAAGGAAAAGAAAAAGACACCAGACCTTAGGTCTCATCTTTCATGTCTTTGCTATATTGCAATTCACCTAACATTCAAGTAAAGAATAAATATCAATAACGTTATAGCAACTGAAAGGTAAATAAAGTGGGACAAAGTTGAAAAGCACAGTACCAGCACCTAAACCATCCTGCATATACTTCCCACTGAATTTAAATGTTTGACCTCAGCTTCAGTTATTCTTGGCTCCTTCTTTGCATGAACTTTCTTCTGCAAAATAATTAATATTCTGAAGATTCTGCTGAGTGGAGCAAGTATTTCAAGAAATTTGATATCATGAAGTCCCAACTTAGAAAAAGTACTAAGATTATGGTGAGAATTGTGGGTTGGGTAGTGGATTAGAATGCGTTAGCATTTTATATTATTTTTTAGAATGTCCTTTTTCTCTGAGAGTAGTCACTTGAAAAGGACATTTTCTCCAGTCTATGAGCTGGTGCTCTACTTCAGGGTTCCTTCTCTGAATCATTTAGGAAGTTTAACTCCATAAAAGCAGAGAGGAGACATTCACACTTATTGACTAGAGATCATGTTCAAGAACTGTTGAAATTCTTTTCTAGAGACTCTTTTATAGAGATTGGCCTTTTCCCCCTGCTTTTGTGATTAGGATGAGGTGGGATGAGAGAAAGGAAGAAACATATGTTTTGAGACTTTAATATTTTTAAAAGTTGTACTTAAAAGCTACCCACAGAGTTCTTGATTATCTCAAGGTGAAGACAGGGTTGAGTTACTTATAGTGACAACCTGTCAGACTGAACATGTAGCAGAAGGCCCAGGGAGTGTCAGCAAGCCCAAAGACAGATATTGTGCAGCCATGGGGTTGAGACTTCCCTGAAGGAGCAAGAGACAAGGAGAGGTAGAAATGATGTCATATTTCAATAATACACCAATTACAGAATTCAGATGTATTATTTTGCCTCCCATGGTAGGTGCTCCCTCTACTCTGTAGTAATTTGCATGAGCAGATTGGTACTTCTATGAGCATGCATGAGGTAAACCAACATCTCAAATGGGGGAGAACTTTATATTCTCAGGGTAAACATTGGAAAGTATCAGGTTCACCCCACTAGAGAACACAAGGGTCTGTTGTTACATGATAGGGCCCTGGCTTCACTCATCTTTGGGCCTGGGCTTTTGAAGCACATGGAGCTGAAAGGGAAATGGTAGCGTTGATATTTTGATGTATGCTAAAACTAATCAAAGGAAAGATGAAATTAGATAAACTTCTTAAAGTCTCTGAACGTTTAAGCAGGGCTGTACTGCCTAACAGTAGCCATGGTGGATAGTGAGTCCTTGAAGTGGGACTGGTCCAAATATAAATGACTATAAGTATAAATTACAGAGTAGATTTGGAAGGGTTCTTATATTTAAAAAAGAGTAATAAATGCCTCCTTAGTAAGTTTTTATACTGATTACATGTAAAATGATGACTTTTTGAGTATGTTGAGTTAAATAACATATTGCTAAGATTAATTTTACATATCTTTTCATGTTCCTAGGTCACTAGAAAATGTATATTTATAAACATATGCACATGTATATATGTGTATATATGTATATATCTTTGTATATATGTATATATGATGTGTTTGTGGTACATATTGTATTTCTCCTGGTTTCTCTGGATACAGAGGATGTTTGAAGGCAGAAGCCCTTTGTATTTGAATGTGAGCAAAGAAAAGATGAGCACTTGGCTTGATGATCTCAAATGGGTTTCTAAAACAAAATTTGGTAGAAAGGTGTTTTATCATAGCATATTATTAAACAGATCTGCTATGTCATGGGTCAAAGAACATACCTTAATCCTTAGTAACCTTTTCCAACAATCCTATTTATCTTGCTGGCTTGGGACAGAAGTTTATTTTGTACCTAAGAACAGGAAAGAAGACAGAGAAGGATAGCCAAGCAAGATTAGCACTAGAGTAGATGCAATTCACTCAGTATATACAACTTTTTCATCAGTTGCTACAATTATAAAATTTCTGAGTAATTAAAGGATTTGCAAGACTCTTAGGATCACTTTAAGAAAAACCATTATTTTAAACGCTCAGAAGAATAAGGCTAAAATCTTGCTAAAGCAAGATTTTGCTATTTGAAATACTTAGCACTATGTTCTAGGTAAATTTCCAATATGCTGTATATTTTCTCCACATTGTTCTAGAATGGGTCTAAGTGAACTAGGTCTTCAAAAATTTTTTTTAAAAATCTCTTTAAGTCCATATAAAGATACTTGAAAAACTTTTCTCCCTCTACCCTCCCATGTAGTAGAGGACACCTCATAGCCATTCACTCCTCATTGTTCTCTTTCCTGAGACACTTTTCAATTCCAGTGTACTTATCTCCAGCATGGAGGAGGCATAGAAACATTTATTTGCCCCTCTCTCTGACTGGAAAATGTATTCCATATTCAGTTGAAGTCAGTCATTAAAATGGGCTAATCTTAATTCACTTTACAAGCACAAACTGGACCTCCTGCCATCAACCCCAGAGGTGGGAAGGCTGCTGCTTTTAACCCGCAGTGCAGATCTCTTATTGGCTGATGTGTAGTTAGGATTGGTGAAATAATCTAATCTGGAATATTGCTCTCCTCACCTTTTTTAATAAACATTTTGACTCACCACAGACCTTAATATAACAGCAGTAAAGGCAGGAGAGGAAATTGGAAATGTAACTAGGAGAGTGCCTTATGGTTCATAACAGCCCCAAATTGTGACTGTTTATTAAAACTAACACCCTTTTGTGAGGATGTGGATCAAAATATCCAGTGATTTCTCTTCTTTGGTATTCCTTTATTTTATAGCACTAGGTTTAAGTTTCAGTCTTAGGGTTTAATTAAGTTTCTAAAATTGTTTCTGATTGAAACATTGACCTACAAAAAGCCACTTGTCCATAGTTTCGCCCCATCAAAACTCTCCGTCATTTATTTCAATCCATAGGAGAGGTGTACAGAGAAATTGCTTCTAGGGTCACAGGGACAAGAAAGAGTTAAAGCAGGTGAAGGAAGGGAGGAGTGGGGTAGCCAGAGAACTGCCTCCCAAAATACAATTAAGGGCTTTTCCTAGGCCTGGGGCTTTCTGGAGCTGTTAGGAGAGAGGCTACAGAGTACAATGTTCTCCTTGTCCGCTTACCTCCCTTTTGTTTCAGCAGCACTTTGGCTCCCACACATGCAAAAGTTTGAATTTCCTGTTGGCTCTGAGGTGAGATTTATAACATTTATTAAGGTTGCTATTCATTGTGAGTTTACTGGGCAATAAGCCTAAGAGCTTTTAGGGGCTTAATTGCCAATGTTTATGGGTGTTGCAAAGCTCCCCACAAGGTCACTGTCAGCCAGGTTGACCAAATGTGGACTTCTTCATGTACCCAGGGAATGTGGCCTGGTCCAAAGGGATGATGAGGAAGAGGCTGAAGGATAACAAAGGAGACCGCTACCTTAAAAAATTAGATTGAATTTCTTTTTAGCTTTTGTTTTTTTTTCTGCTTCCTCTGGCTCCTCAGAGTAGCCACATTTGGAATCACATTTGAATTTTCCATTTTGTCCAAGAAGAAAAGAGAAATAGTTTGGAATAATAGCTCATAGAAATAGGGGCTAGAAGGATAGGAATAGGGGCATGTTACAAACATAATAATGGACAATATAAATGTTTTCACATACATTGTCACATTTAATCTTCACAAGAGCTCCATATGGCAGATAAACTATTCTCATTTTACAAATGAGGAAATTGAGGCCTTGAGAAATTTAAAAAAATTGCTGAAGCTAAAACAGTTTACGAACAACAGTGTTGGGATTTAAACTATGTTTTTGTGTGGCTTCCTGATCTCAGTCATATCTCTATGCTTTGACTCCTGCTTGAGCAGCTCTTTGTGCACATGTTCAGGATAGGACATTAGAAAGTGCAGGGTAACATTTCTTGTAATGGTAGATTTCCTTTATCACAAAAAACTTTTTTTTCCACAGAATTCTGATCTTTTATCCTAGACATCCCTGGATGAAGTAGGGAAGAGCAGAGAAAGTAGAGACAACTGATTGTTTGGGTTGCAAAAGTTTAAAGCATACTACAGTAAAATATGACACTTTTGTATATTGAGTGTTTTAAGCTGAAAGATTTTGAGAAATCATAGCTCCTAGAAGGAGCTTCTCTCTGGAAGCAGGTAAGTAGAATGTCTGGAGGAAGTTTCCTTCTACCCAGCATCATCCCTCCAAAGTTGAAAGAAGGTCCAGGGAAATAATTTATTATGATTATTAACAAGAGTAATAATAATAAACTTTATTTTTGAAATTTATGTTAATTACCTTTAAGTAGTTGTACAAAGGCATTTTAGACCACTGTATCAATTTATGTGTACAATGCACCTTGATCAGTATCATTCCTTCCATCACTCTTACCCATGTCTCCCAACCCTACCCATCCCCTCAAGTTAAGCTCAGAAGAATCTTAAAGGAATAGGATTTATTAAGTTTTCTTCAGTTTACTACTTCTAGCTTTTATCCATTTCTCCTATTGTGACTTTGGTCTGTTGGATAACTTTGTACTGGCCATCAAACTTACTTTCACAATATCTAGGCTTGACTGTATCATCAAGTTTTCATTTCCTTAGCAAGTGTACCATATCATCTAAAGTATATGTATTTAAAACATTGGTATGTTTTTCTCTTCTTCACCTGTTGTTTTCCAGAGGGGCCCCAGCCAAGTTCTTACAAAGATAAAAGAAAAATGGCGAGGTTTTTTTTTTTTTTTCCCCATACTGGGTCATACAGGAATAAGGCACACACATTCTAGAGTCTCTGAGAGTGGCAGCTGCTAAATGTGCTGTGTAAATTGATGACAAAGTTGGAAAGAGAGAGGAATATTGTGTCCTGTTTCATTTTTTCATTTAACAAATATTTTGTAGGTACCTACTCAGTGGTAGACATTCCGGTAAACACAGGAGATTTTTGATTACCTATTTCTTCCTGCTGTGCCAAGATAGACAATCTGCTACCCGTACACTTTCTCTTAGGGGCTTTCTCAAGATTCTCCAAGGTTTGGCCCAGTAACATTTTTCCCAGACTGCTTCCTGAAGGTAGTTCTAGCACCAATAAAAAAGGAAAATAAGCACATAAACAACAACAACAAACAAGCAAAAAGTAAAGGCTAGAGAACAGGCCTTATTCACTACTTATGCAGTAAATAAATTAACTAGTATGTATACCTACTACCTATGTGTGACAGTATATAACAGCCTGACAGTCTGTTTCAAACTGTCCTTACAAATTTATGACTGGACTTCTACCTGGAGGACAATATACTGGCAACAGTGAACTGAGAAGTGGAGCTACCATTGTTAGAAATGTATTGTTCTGGGCATTTGTTAATTTATTGATGCAGCCACAGGGGCAGAATCAGATTCAGATGAAGGGTAAATTGGAATATTTTGGTGCAGTCCTTTTCTTTTCTTTTCTTTTCTTTTTTAATAAAAAGCACTTTAAAGACTATGTATTAAAATGACAAAGTCTTAAATAGGGGTCTCTTTTTCTAAACAAAAGATATGCAAATTGCAATTCAAGATTTATATTATGATAAAAACTGAAATACAAAAGAGTCATTATCCTACAAAATGTAAAAGTACATTGCTTCATGAGTCTATAATGATATAATGGGATGTTGATGTAGCAAGAGGTGTCAGGAGGGAGAGAATGACCTTAAAATTTTAAGTCAGAAACATTAGAATTGAACAGTAAGTATCTATCTACCCACGTAACTACCCATCTATTGACACTGCATTTTTAAAAATTCGAGATGAAGAATAGAATATTTTTATCTTGCAATGTTGTAGCCATAATAAGGGATGGGGGGAGAATGGAAGAGTTTTTCATGTAGCCATTCCACCTCTGAAACTGGATAAAGATTTACCTTGAATTGTAGTTTTATGGATTTATTTGTCATAAAAATCAGTGGCTTATTATGAGACTTGGAGACTATTCCTGGCCTCACCTCAAGACCAGTTGTATGAACGTCCTGCGTCAGGGACATTAGTGCTCCTTGCTTGAAAGTCTCTCAGTTAGTTTGCAGGGATTTCCAATCTTTAAGACAATAGAAGTGATTTCCAGTCCTGTCATTGTGCATTCCTAAAGGAGGGTGGGTCAACTTAAGAAAACTGCTGTATTAGAGCACAGTAGATGTATTGTATCAAATTACAGAGGACTTGCTCAAATCGATAATTAGATTTGAAGTGGTTCTCAATCTAAGAATTCTGGTTTATTCTTTTTTTTTCCTATTACTCCATGTGGAAATTTTAATAATCTATAGAGTAATAAAGCATTGTAAGATTTAAATATAAAAATTGAGATTATTTGTAAAAATGTCAAAGCATGTTTTAAGAATGCAATAGTTGCCATTACTTACAGTTACTGTGCTGAATAGTGGGATAGGCAATTTCACATATTATTTTTTATATACTTATTTATTGTCAAAGTGATGTACAGAGAGGTTACAGTTTCAAAGGAGGTGCGTGTGTGTGTGTGTGTGTGTGTGTGTGTGTGTCTGTGTGTGTGTCTGTGTGTGTGTTTTCCAATGGAGCTGAAGCTTAAGCAATCAAGTGATATACCACATGTGAAGCAGATGTACCGGGTTGTTTCCTCTCCTAAACAGAGCAGAATGTCTGCTTTAGCTTTATTTGTCAGGAATTTATATACTTGCTTCACCATTTGATCTTAACTTAAACAAAGGACGTCGGTCTCAGCCACCACCAATTCCAGAGCAACAGCTCTGCCTTATTTCTGAAAGGCAGTAGAATTGTGACACTGAGAAAATCAGATGGTTGTACAGTGTGGAAATATCTTAAATGTTTATTTATTGTTCTAGTGAGTCAACCCTTCATTTTATTGCTTTTCAGTGTGCAATTGATTACACTGAAAGTTGTAGGCAGAAGGAAGGAAGGTTTGTACAGATGTCAGAACCTTGGCAAAGCAATTCCTGAACATCAGGACAAACTCAAACAGGTCAGGGTCTCCAAATGAGGCCTGAGACTCACACCAACTCCTAATCATTTTCCAGTTCTGAGGGGTTCCTGTCAGGGAGAGCTCTTGGTTTATGATTTTTGAGCCTGTGCGAGGCTCCTTTCTATTTCATCTTGACTTAATGTCATTAGTCTTCCTTCACAGAAACCTGAGCGTTCATTTTCTAATCTATCTAGATGATATGCTGACAGCATTTCCCCTGATCCAGACTTTACCATTGATGTCTCTGCCTCTGTTAATCATTTTCAGAAATGAGATTTATAGTAAAAAAGGGATTAAATCAATTCTGATTACTTCCAAATCTCTAGGATTTCGGGAATTCTTGACAAACACAGAAACCATGGCCCCTGGGAGTACCTTTACTAAGCAGATTTTTCTCACCTTTGTGCAATGGCCTTTCAGAGTTGGTTTTCTCTCTGTGGGTCATAGCAAGTAAACTCTCCCTGTTTTGTTTGGCAACCACACCACATGGGCTGCCCTCCTAGCAACTGAAGCTATTTTTGATTGGAAATAGATTTGTGAGCTATCAATTCTCTTCTCCTTCATTCTCCATCTTTCCTTCTTTCTCTTCATCCTAGGCCTAAGATGAGTACCCCTAGGAAAGGTGTCAGCCAATATCATTTAAGGATTTATCACTTAAATTTCTCACCCTGGGGTCAATGATGACATTTTTTATCAGCCAGGGCCAAAGAGAAAAATTACATCAGTCCCAACTAAATCACAGCTTATTTTCTTCCTTTTTAATTTCTCTTGTCTTCCGATGACTTCAAGTCATATCTTTATGGTGTATCAGGCCTTGTATGAGGCAAGGAGTTTTCACAAATATAATCCCTTTCCTTCTCTCCCATTGTTACTTTTTTACTTCCTTTTTGTCCTGGATGTACTTTCACCATTTTGCTTTATTGAGCAGTTATTTATATTCTTCCTTAGTGACCTGGAATTTCCTCTTTTAATATTCACTGTGAATAAAGCACATGGGTTGTAGTTCCTGACTTCTCATCCTTCCTGAAACCGTGTCTACCACATGAGGGATGTTGTCTCACCAAAGGACAATGACCATACTGTCTTATCCTTGGTCTTGTTGCTCAGTAACCAGTGCCTTTAAATCCAGCTACACCACTAACACACAAATGTTTGTCCTAAAGTACCTTCAGTGTATCATTCTACTTGCTGTCTACTGTAGTCTACAGCATGCTTACATCATAATTTCTTTGGCTTTACCCATGTACTTATTCCCATGATCCCAAACTTCCTAACTTCTTACTCTTATTGTCACATCATTTGGATACAACCTGCAAATCTATTGACTCTTCCCCTCTTGGGGCCAGTATGGGTAATTGTCAGAGATATAATCAACCTATATCCCTAGATCTTTCCCCAGTACCATCTTATTTGGTTGTGAAAGCCACTGGGTTTTGAATGGGCAAATGAGGCAGTGTGTCAGGTGTCTCATTTCTGAATGCCTTATTTTCACCAAGGTGAGCAGGTCCATGTCCTTGTATTCTAAGTTTACTGTATTTTTCTAAGGAGGGATAAGTATTTGGATATGTGGGATTTTCATCCTCTAAACAAAGAGGTTTAAGTGAAGATCCAAAGTTATGGGTAATTATATTTTTTCTTTGTAGTAGTTATACCTAGAGTTGTAGAAGCCTCCTTGTTTTTATTTTTTTTTCTTTTTACAGAAAGAATATGGGAACTGGGGGTGGTAATGTGGCTTAGTGGTAGAGTGCTTGTCTAGCATGCATGAAGCCCTGGGTTGGATTCCTCAGCACCACATAAACAGAAAAAGCCAGAAGTGGCGCTCTAGCTCAAGTGGTAGAATAGCCTTGAGTATAAAGAAGCCAGGGACAGTGTCCAGGCCCTCAGTCCAAGACTCAGGACTGGTAAAAACAAACAAACAAACAAACAGTATGGGAAGTGCACTCTCCCAGTTCTCCCATCCATCTGCCAGTACACAAGGATTAGAGAATAGCTAAACTTTTGCTAATATCAGACAAGTAGATTTTTGTTAATATTTCAGCATATGAAAATTCACAAAGAAATATCAGAAGTAATAGCCAAGACACATTATTTATTCCTTTGTTAGTTGATAAGTAGAATTTAGCATGTTGGAGTAAACTAACAAATATCACTAATTCTTGACTTAGGGGTTCCATGAGTGAGACCCTGGTATTATGTAGGTGAGGGCTACCACCTATCCCACAAAAGGCATCTGTTATGTATTGTAGAATACTCTATAATCCACTGGACATACATGACATTATAGAAGAATTCAAAATGTTATAAAAGACAATCTGCCATTCCAGGGGCTTGGGTTGGGCTTAAAGGGAATACTGTAGATTTGTCAACTTGAAACTACCATATCACACTTCCCTAGATATTGAGTAATGGCGGTATTCCAAAAATAGGAAAGTAACTGAAACCGAATTAGTCAATCTAGAACCTGACCTAGGTAACAAGTAACTTCGTGAATGAAAGACCTGTCCAGTTACAGGGGACCTCACATTGGTGACATTCTCTGCTGTCGTCATCTTGAAAATTTCAGTTTAATCTTTATATTTGTGTTTAAGTGAAGTAAAGAAAACATTCGAGTTGCACACATGTGGAGGAGATTGGGACAGCACAGCATGGTGTCCATCTGTTCTTGTTTCCCTATTCGCTCACACAGGGCTCTATTCTGCTACTCTCCTACTTGACATCTCTGTTCCAACCTACCTCAACATCTTCTTTAGGGAATTTGTCTCTCCTACCTTCCAAGTCACATCATCACCCTATCCACACAGGACAATATCAAATGGCCATTTGATTACTGCTATTTCTTCCTTCCCTTGTGAAGAAAAATGACAACTCCTTAGCCTTGCCCTATCTCACGTTGATAACAGACCCAGTAAGTGAGGTAGAAGTACTTTGTAACTCTAAAGCACTATAGAAATGTGGAACATAATTATTCATGTCATTTAAATTATGTTGACAGCAATTAATACTGGCTTGGCTTAGTTATGCCAGGCATTGTACTAAACTGTGTGTATGTCTGTGTATTTTATAATAATATGCATGCAGTTAATATATAATAATCTAATATATATGCATATCTACAATATATTACATGTTTAAATAGAAGAAAGCTGAGGCACAATTACCAGATAAGTGGTAGAATTCATATTCCAAGTCAGTAATTTTAATTGTATCTTCCTACAGAGAGCTTCTGATGAGTACCATAGTATTGTATTGTATTGCAACCCGAAGTCAAAGGCTCTGCCCCTATTTGGCTAATGGGGTAGGGAAAGTAGAAAGTAATAATCTTCATATTAGGAATTGCCTTCCAGAACCATCTTCCTGTTCTTTTTATCTTATTCCACTTTAGTTTGTTGTTGAGTTTTGGAGAGCAGCCTGAGAAGTCTGATTTTGCTTAGAGTGAGGAGTGCTTATGTGCTTTACTTTGCTCCCACAGATGCTTGTCTTAGTGTGTGACCATCAGCCTACAGAAGTGCACTGTGATCCATTTGGAACTTCCTAACAGGACCACCCAGAAGCTGCAGCTGTGGTGGAGTGGTGACTGCCTGTTTACATGCGAATGTGAGCCTAAGGAAGTGGACAGTACCTGCTTTCTGCTCTTGGCCAAACCTTCCCGGAAAGACTCAGTGTACAATCCAGAAATATTCCTAAATTTAAGGCTGTATTTTCCAGACATGGAGGTATTTCCTTCCCTGGTCTAGGACAGAAGGTAACTTCTCCAGGTTGGTGTCAGCTGTCCTTATCCTACAGAGCCAGCTGTGGTTCTGGAAACACAGATCAGACAGACTCCAAAAGCCCGGATCCTGAGATAGAATCCAGTGAAAGAGCCATTTCCATATACAAAGACTTTCTGTTGAATTCTATCCTATGTACTATCTCTGGCTTCTCAGGGAGGAACAGCTCTGAATATACATGCATGCATGCACACACACTCACGCATGCAGGCACACACACCACTACCAACAACAAAACCCATGTCCTTAAAACCCTACTCTGTATCTTTTGTGGACAGGCAAATTCAAGTCTGGCCACCACCTCCAGAGGGCATTTGCTAACAGTTACAGCTGAAAGCTGTCCTAGCTAGATGAATACAAGCATCCAAAAGAGCTGACAGGGAGGTAAGAGTGGCTGTAGGAACAAGGGGGCTTGCACAGAACCCTGAGCAAAACCTTAATACACACCTTATGAAAGAGACTTTTACAGGTTGTCTTACCTATTTTTTTTTAATCAAATCCCTTTCTACAATTTTGTTTAGGATCTCTTTAAAGAAATCACGACTTAGAGCAAAGCCGTGCTTGATCACTTTATAAAATTACGGGACTAATAACTTCTTAAAACATTTGCTCCCCAGTAAGTTCAGGCTTTCAATGATGCAGTTGTTGCCTTAAATGGAATAGAAAGGGGGAAAGGGAAAGAGACATCAAGCCTAGGAATAAATGTCCCCAGCTTTGGGTCTTTTCTTTCGTTATTAGGCAGAGATAAAGCCTGAGAAGGAGAAGAAACTATTAACTTAGAAAATTGGTACTTTGTACCAGGCATTTATTCCCACAACAACCCTGTCATGAGGAAACAGAATGAGATAACAGTATCCACTATCTACTGTGCTTGGAGTTGCCACACTTAACAATAAAACATTGACATACCGAGTTCAATGGGAATTTCAGGTAAAAAGAGTAGTTTTGTTGTTGTTTTCTTTTTGTTTGTTTATCTTGTGCTGGTCCTGAGGTTTGAACTCAGGCTTTGACACTATCACTGAACTGTTTCTGTTCAAAGCTGGTATTCTACCACTTGAGCCATAGCTCCACTTCTGGTTTTTTGGTAGTTAGTTGGAGTTAAGCTTTACAGACTTTCCTGCCTGGGCTGGCTTCAAGCTTGATTCTCGGATCTCTGCCTTTTGAGGAGCTAGGATTTCAAGTCTGAAATACCAGCAGCTGGCTAAAAGTAGATGGAGACTTAGCAAAAACAAAACAAAACAAAACAAAACAAAACAAAACAAAACCCAAATCGCTCATCTGGAATTTATATGTAAAGAGTCTATAGTTTACTTGGTAGTACACTTGCCTATCAAACATACAACCCTAAATTCAAAATTCAGTACTTTCTCTCCACCAGAAAAAAAGTACAAAAGAAACAATATTTGAGTATGAAGAACAGGGTGACATTGATCCAGATTTATTGTATTTATTTACTGCCCTTTTGCATGGTAACTCTTTTATACAACTACTAAAAGATAAAAAATAAAAGTGAAAAGAAAAGACATTTGCTGATGATGGTAGCTAAAGTAAGAAGAGTCTGGTTTTGTTTCTAAGGATTATTATACATTAACAGCTAAACCATAAAACAAAGTAAGTGTGTGTGTGTGTGTGTGTGTGTGTGTGTGCGCGCGCGCGCGCGCGCGCTTGAACTCAGTGCCTGGACACTGTCTCTGAATTTTTTTTCTTGCCAGCCCTGGGGCTTGAATCAGGGCCTGGGCACTGTCGCTGGCTTCTTTTTGCTCAAGGCTAGCACTCTGCCACTTGAGCCATGGTGACACTTCTGGCTTTTTCTATATATGTGGTGCTGAGGACTCAAACCCAGGGCTTCATGTATATGAGGCAAGGAGGCAAGCACTCTAACACTAGGTCATATTTTTAACCATCCCTGAACTTTTTAAAACTGAAGACTTGTGCTGTACTACTTGGGCCACAGCTCCACTTCCAGGTTTTTGGTAGTTAATTGGAGATAGTTATATCACAGACTTCCTGCTTATACTGTCTTTGAACCTTGATCTTTAGATCTTAGCCTCCTGAGTAGCTAGGATTATAGGTGTGAGCCACCAGCACCCAGCCAGAGTTACTTTTCATTTGATTTTTATTCATCTATATGAACTACTGCAAAAGAAAGAATTAAGTTTAATTTTAAATATGTTATACTTGATCCACAACTTTACATTATGAAGGAAGAAAAGGAAATGTATATTTTACAATACTTAAAAACTAAGGTGCAGAAAAACATAATGTAATGTAGAAGATAAGTGAGGAAGGAAGGGAAGGAAGCACAAGGGGAGAGAGTGAGAGAGAGTGAGGGAAAGAGGAAGGAAGAAGAGGAGAAAGGGAAAAGAGAAAGAATATAAAGGGAGAAGGGGAGGAGGAAGAAGAAGGAAAGAGGAAGAGAGGGGAGGAGAGGGAAGAAGGAAAATGAGCTTATCTCAGTTTTTCAGCAGAGAATGGTATAAGCATTAGTTCTGATGAGAGGAAAATAGGTGGCCTTCCTCAGGGCCTCTAAAGAAGAAGCTTCTTTCCTATAGATCCACATCTGCTTGCCTGGGGGTGGCCCCAGTTCAGTTCAGGCCTCCAAAGGACATAGTGACTTTTCAGACCCTGGAGTTATTTAGCTGTCACTTGGCCTACCTCAATGATGAGCAGAATGACCCTGGCAAATCTGCCTGGATAAGGGAAATGCCCTTTCCTCCCTCAGCTACCTATAACAGCCCCATTGTGAAAGAATAAGAAATAAAAAAGGAAACAATCAGGAAAGATTTCAAAGAAGGTGGAATATAAGGTAGCAAGGTTGTCTTTTCTTATTGTTGTTTTGTTGGTTGTGGGGCTTGAACTCTGGGCCTGGGTGTTGTCCCTGAGCTCAAGGCTAGTGCTCTACCACTTTGAGCGACAGCGCCACTCCCAGGTATGTAATGGTTAATTGGAGATGAAAGTTTCATGTATTTTCCTGCCCAGGCTCACTTTGAACTGTGATCCTTAGATCTCATCCTTCCAAGTAGCTAGGACTACAGGCATGAGCCACTGGGGCCCTAGGATAGAAAGTATTAAGTGATAACAGGTATTTTTAAAAGCTCAAAGAATTAGAATAATTTTCTTTTGGTCAGGTATTGTGTAAGGAGCTTTATAAATATTACTCCTAAACATCATACAGAAACAGAAAGTTAAGAATTATTATCTATATTGAATTGTTATCTAGATTAGAACATTGGAGCAACCAAAAGAGTAAGAGACATGCTGAAGGTCACATGGTTAATATGAAGATCTCTCGAGTCTGAAATCAGGCTTTCAAGAGCACCACAGCTCTCTCCCTAAACCAAAGGGAAGTGGAGCTCTCCTTTCTTCTAAACAGTTCGAGAATCTCACCATTATACAAGCCAAGAGAGGTGGTTAAGAACTTCAGTGGAAAGAAAGCAGGGCTGCAACTAATGCCATCTACTCTTCTCTCCTTATTGAAGACTGGGGTACAGATCACACTTTTCTAGCCAGCATCAAAAAATAGAAATCAGTTCTGAGTGCATGTATAACTAATAGTGTTACTTGTGATATACTTCCTCTTTCTATACCATTTTACAAAATAGAAATGATTTAGGAAGAGAAAGTCAGAAATGAACACACTGAAAACGCTTATATTATGATAGTAAGGACCTTTTCCAATTTGCAATTCTGTTTTTGATAAGAAGAAACTTCTAAGAATGCTTTTTATATAACATCGTACATTTTTATTTCTAGTCAATACCTGACTTCACTTTGCTTCTCCTATGCTGCATTCTTTTCTATCTTCCAATGGTTAACATTCCACTTCTGAAAATTATCCATTAAAATTTTATCAATTTTGTATTTTGGTGAGACAGTATGAGGAGCTGCCATTGTGAAATTAGATTTTTTTTCTTTGACATCAGGCGCCCAGTCAGCAATCCAATCCCATGTATTTCTAGGGAGACATTAAGGTTTGATATAATTTGGGGCAGAAAACATTTTAAAAATGAAACAATTGAATTTTCTAGATGGTCTTGGGGACCACTTAGCTTAAGAGAATACACTTCCAAATCAAAAGCCTTTCAATCATTTTAAATATTATTTGGCTGATATTTGCTCTGTGTGTAGTAGCAGTTTGAATTTGTATTGAATGTTTGACCGGCTCATGCACACATAGATGATGTATGAAATTATTATTTCATATTTTTCTGGTGTTTGCATTGCAAGTGACATCTGGCTGACAACGACTTGGAGAAATGGGATACGAAGTGAATGCTGCCGTTACCACAAGCATCATATTTATCAAAAGATTTAAGGTTGGTCTGTCTTTATTTAACATAGGAAACTTCCAACAGTAACTGGAAAGCACCAAGTTTGGTTGTTGCATGATTTTTATTAGCTGATTTGATTAGCAAAAGAGTAGTCAAAAAAGAAACACTAATTGCATTATTTGTTGTGCTCATGAAACTCAATAATTTACATCCTAATTTTAAGAAAACACATTTACATTAGATTCAATATAATTTTCATACATTGTGTTTGTATTCAGAAAAGAATTTACAGATTTAATGGTAGAAAAACATACATAGAGAGGACTATTCATCATTACTCAGAAAAGACAATGGGGGAGGAAAAACTAGCTCATTACCTTTAAATTTTTATTTTCTAATTCGTAGAGGTACAAAACTGAAGTAAGACATGTGAAAACATGGAGTATAATATTTGCAAGCTCTGATTCTGTCGCAATGCACATATATAAATATCAATATTCTCTCTTGCTTTTCCTTCTCTTGAAAGTCATGGTGTACTTTCTTAATTGTCCTGAGAAACATCATTAACTTAACATTTATGAGCTTGCTGCACAAGGTAGATGAATCAAACACCTCCTACTCTTAGAAAGCTCACAATGAGGCAGCAAGTGAGAGCAATATAAAACAACTAATTCCAAGATCGGGCTGCAGGTACCCTGACAAACATACAGAATCATCCATAAAGTGAGAACAAGATGGTCATAGTGGTCTGTCTACCTGAGGCAGATAGGAAGGAAGAAAAGGAAACAGAGGAACCCTTGTGAAATCCTTGCAGAATACTAAAGTAAGATACATTTATCTTTCAAACTTGAAAATTTCAGGAAAATTGAAAGATGAAAAAATCATTCTTGAATCACACTGTGAATATTTTCTTCAAGTATTTCCTCAATTGCATTTCTTTTGGTTTGAAAGCCATAAGATGATAATACTGTAATCAAACTGCACACACATGAAAAATACTATACTATGATCCTATAAATAATATATGCTATGCTTCTCATTGCTGAATGTGCTTCCATATTATTTAGATTCTATATCTACTTTTGATTACCATAAAACAATCAGACTGATATTCAATATTATAAATAAGCCATCAGTCTATTAGTATCCTTGCTTTATTTTCCATTTTCCTTGATCAACAATGTGTTGCTGCCCTCTAAGAAAAAAGGTACATGGTAGAAGAAAGCTAAATCTCCAATGGTCAGATTTCTGGAATAAGAATAAGACATGAAAAAGTTAATTAACCTTTATTTATCATCTGTTACCATGCTGTGTACCTTACATAGCTTTTTAGTTTATTGTCACAGAAATCCTAATTCAAGTATTGTATAGAAGACATAGATTATGGAGTCACCTGGCTCAGAATTCTAAGTTATTTTCTTGCTTTAACCAGATGAGTGATTTCCAGAAATTAGCCCATGTTTCTGGCCCTCAGTTTTCTGATTATGAATTGGGAAACAGCATTACTCATTTGTTTAATAACATTAAACTCACATTATATGAAAGGTATCTGGGTAGCCATAGAGGGTGGGAGATAACTATGACATACCCCATCTTTGAGTGACAGCCTAGAGGTAGAGACAGACATGAAAGTGGGTCTGGGAAGTCCCAAGAGAACATACTCTTTCTGGTGAAGCAATACTTGGGCTGAATCTTAACTAATGAGAAGTAAGTTTTAACTTTCTGTTCTTTTACAGTAGTGTTCCTCTTCTGCTCCCCAAGCAATCATATGCTCAATATGGTACACAATTATTCTTTCCCCTGTCCTGCCCTGAAGATTCTTGCCAGCTAGTTCCAGTCCTTTTGCCCTGAAGAGTATGGCTTCTGATTCGTTAAAAATTAATACATTAACTTATTTAATAAGTGACTGTGTTAGTCCAGAGGTAACTGGGCTCTGCTAAAGTCCTTCTAAGAGATAGGCCTAGTCCTGTGAACAGAGGATTCTTTTGATCCACCAGTGGCTACCTTCTGACATTGTATTTCTGAAACTTCGTCAATCTGAACAAAAATGTTCCCGTATTGGGCTGTGTTATACAAATGGATGACAATATTAAGCAACATACAGACATACTCTATGCTCAGAACCAGAATTTCCACTTTATAAAGGAACTTACATTCCTTTCTACTGAAACCCACTAATCTAAAATTAAAACAGACTTCATAACACATTTTCAAATGTCCATAGCTCTTTATTTTACAGTGGATTGTACATCATTAAAATTGTATGGTAAACTAAAAAAAGAAAATTAACCAATTTTTTAAAAATCTTTCCTCTCCTACCAAAATTATCACCCAAAGTAAAAGATCACTAGAAATGGACATGTAAATGTATTTTGCTAATATCACATATAATCATAGTATACATGTTATCTTCTTATGATCTGGATATGAAATGTCCCCCTCACATTCATACACTGAGAGCAGTGGTAATCAATGGATGGGTTTGGGGAAAATGATTATTAGTAAGGGTCCTAACCCAATCAATGAGTTAATCCCATTGTTGGATTCATAATATGATAGCATTATTAGGATATGCTGAAAAGTAAAAGATGGGTTTAGATGGAGGAAATAGTTCACTGAGAGCATATCCTTGGGGCTATATCTTTCCCTGGCCCCTTCCTGAATTTCCTTTGCTCTGCTTCTTGGCTACAATAATGTGAATTTCTCTTCCTGGCATCTCCACTAGGATAGAGCAACACCTCTGAATCCAGGAGCCAAAATAAATCTTTTTTTTCCCCATAGGTTGTTTATGTTAAGTAATTTCACAGCATCACAAGGATCTACCAGAAATATAGTGGCTTAAAATAATCATTAAATTAGTTCTTGAGGGCTAACTACTGGATTTAGTTGTTCTGAACTAGCCATCGCTGGTGTTGGCTCTTTACTGGGTATCTGTTTTCTACTTCCTGGAACTTGCCAGCAGCTTTAGGCATATCCTTCCCATACTAATGGCAGCCACCAAACACCAAGTCCAATTACTTTTGAAACAGTTTGCAAAATTTCTACTAATGATCTACTGGCCACAGCATGTTATATAGCCAGAGCCAAATTCAAGGCCTGGGAGACCACTGCAGAGTCATATAGAATACAGAGACAGGGAGTGGTGAAGAATGGAGGCTGTTAATGCTAATTGCCCCAAACAGTCATTTTTCTATGAGAAAAAAATGGAGCATAAATTCAACAGGTTTCTATATTTTACTGCGTTCTATATTCCAGCTCCTTTTAATATCAGTATCTTCCTAGTCTTGTGTACAAAGTACATCTCAATGCCCCTGCCACACAGGTGAATAAATTGAGGGCCAGGGATGATGAATAATAAGTTTAAGCTGCTATGGTGGCTCATTAGTGGCCATCAGTAACAGGAGCTGATTCCTATCTGTGGACTTTGGCACCTCTACTTCCTATGATGTAATTCAGACTCTAAATAAAATTTCAAATGTAAAATTTAAGAACTTATTTAACTTCATCTTTTTGAGTGGAACATATGAGCCACTGAGAGAGATGATGTTCCATATTTTTATCTTCCTAAATAGGGCCCCAACAGTGTTTCTTGAAACTTCTTTTTTTTTCCTGTACAATTTTAATCGTCATTGGAGACACTTTACTGAATATCTGCTATATACCAGGCATGTGTCACTCTATCCTTCTGTTGCTAAAATCTTACCCTGATTCCAAAAGTGAAGAGGCAAGGCAACCCTTGTGAGTACCTACCATGTGACTCGATGGATGTCTTTGTTTCTCTAAAGTTTAACACACACACAAAAAAGAGAGATTGTAAAATCTTTCTACCAAAGTGCAGAATAGAATTTCTTTTTGGCTCTGACCACATTCTGCATTTCCTATAGGCCAAGTTGATCCAGGATGTTGCAAGCAGCTGTGTAGGCAGCCCAAGACCCACTGCTGATGTGGAAGGTGGGTACCCAGGGCATTTTGGCAATAGTATAACAACGCTGCAATCACGCCACTGCCAGGTCCCAAATGAATTAAAGTTGACCTTAAGATTGATTTTGAAAGCATTCAAATAGATCTGTCCTTCTGGAAAGTTTTCAGAGTTAAAAAAAAAAGAAAGAAAGTAATAAAATGCCTCCAATTTACAGTCCCTCCCTCTGAGATCTGCTACAAGCAGCCTCCATCCACATTTGCCCCAGCTCTGAGTCATTATTCCCAGTGGGTCCTACAAGCCTAAGACTGATGGAAAACAAAAGAAATATGGCTTAGAGCTACTTGCATGGGATCAGAACGGGTTTCCACATGGGCCTGGGTTTATTGTAGCAGGCTTGGGAGGAGGCAGGTAACATAGGGGAAAGTTAGGGCAACTTGGACTGAGTTCTGGAGGCTAGTAGAACAAGTCATACAACATTTCCATATCAAAAAATAAAGAAGCTTATTGGCAGGTTAAAGGCTGGCACAAAGTAAGTGCTCAATGAATAGTTGTTAAATGAATGGCTATCTCAATCTACTTGAGTTTCCTTTAGTTTTAGAGAAAATCTATTTGCTCAGGACCTTGGTATTGCATAGAAGGTAATGCTGTAATCACTTTCTTCCAGCATTCAGTAAACCTGTTTGAATATTTACTGTGAACTAGGCATCAATGGCATGATGGTTTACAAAGCCATATATAATTGTTACTCTCATGGAGATTGCAGTCTAGTGAAATAAATCAGACATGGAGGTATGAACCTTTATTCTGTGCTTGGTAACCCTTTGTGGATGAGTTATTTCTTGTTTGCTTCTCAATTTATTGAAAACTAATATATATTTGAAACACTTGGGGTATTGTCTCACACTTAATAAACAGAACATAAAACATCTGTGGATGTCATGCATATTACTGTTGAGGATTGAATGTATTGTAGCTTAGCCTGATGAGAGTATATATTGAGTTTATAAATGGTTGTTATAACCTCCTATTATGTGTAGTTTGAATATTACAGCAATTCTAATTGTGATATGATTTCAAGATGGAAAGGAGTAAGGAGTAGATGAGTAAAAAAACAATCTGTTATTCTTAAGCAAATACTTTAAGCAACATGCATATATATACATATATAACATATAATATACATGCCTTCTAACACTTTTAAGGGTGAATTTTGAAGGAGAGGAACTATACTTCTAAATTTAATCTTGCTACAAGTTGATACTTATCCAGATTCATATCCCATCTTATATGAATAATTATCTGGAGGGACTTTCTTAGGAAAGCCATAAGATGCCATACCAGCTAGGGCAAGGGGTGAATGAGCCACTCCTTCCTGTCCTTAAGGGATTCTCCTTCATCTGCAGAGCCTTTCAACATCTGTAGAATGATCCATTTTCCTTCGCATTCATACCCCTTATTACGTGCTTATTACTCAGTATTTCCCATTCCTTTGGATCCAGTGAAACCATTAGAGATCTACCATTAATCATTCTTAATTTCATACCCTCTTCCTCCCCCAGTGGACTTGTTTTAGGCTTCTCCTCCTGTACATAATCATTCCAACCTGCTATTTCTGCTTTTCTGTGGGTTTCTTCATCCATTTGAATAGCTCACTCATAAACAGCATCATTGAGACTGAAGATAAGTAGATGTACAAGTGCCTTGGTACTTGAGGCTTCCCATCTGGGCAAATCCTCATCCTCTCACTGAAGCATGTCTAGGACTTAAGTTTCTACAGCCCTCTTCAGCACAAGAGGAATACGTCTGCTCCCTCCTCCCTTCCATTGCATAGCAGTGAATATTGAATAACACCCTGGCTTCCACAGAGCCCTATCTCAGATACTCAGCCAGCACACACCAGTGCTGGCAGAACCAGCAGAGTGGTGATTGGCAGAAGAATAGGAGAGATGACTAGAATGACATGTTCCACAAATCTTAAGGGCCACAGTATAAGAAAGGACTTAAGTAACAGTATAAATATGAAATGTTATTGTAAGTAGATTTCTGAAAGAGTTGTTGCCTGTTTTTATAAAACTCAGAAGAAGAGCAGAAAATAGTCCTTCTTTTGCAGCAGGAGAACATTTTGCTAAACAAACAGAACAACCACTTGACAGTGGAGGTAAATAAACCCAGAAAGAAGAAACCAAAGTAAATTCCTGAAAGCTGTACTATAAAATGAATGATAACAGTTTACTTGGAATGGTTTGGAAAGAGAATTTCCTGGAGATGAGGTTGGGAGTCGGGTGAACTTGGACTAGGCATACACACATCATCTTGGAAGTGGAAGGAACTGTAAGAGCCCACACCATCTGTTGCACAGAATAGTCTCTGAATAAATTTGCCCAAGGTTACAAGGCTAGTGAGAATATGATAGTCCAGTTCCTAACTCCAAATCCAGCCCTTCCCCCAATTTAATATAGAGCTTCTGTTCCATTTTGAGATTTTCATTTTTAGATGAGGGATAGAAGGAAGGAAAAATTAAGACAAACAAAAATGATTGGTGGTCATTTTAATTGTGTGGATGTGTAAAACTCAATGTTCCCCCTCCCACGGAGAAGGAATAGTTAACTGGTAACTGGTAAGTCTGAAGCTGAGCACTAAACTCACACCTGTGAAGACTTGCAGTTGCCTCCTCATTTTGTCACTTAGAAGACTAGATTCTGCAGGCAGGCAAGAGATGAGAGCTATGTGGAAGAGACACTTACCATTTGCTCCTCCAAACACATTCTGTAGGAAGGCGTGGGATTTCACAGCAGCGAGAGCAAAACTATTCACAGCAGTACCATATGCTCCCCACCATCAGGAGCGACGATACTGGTCACTGCACTTGGCAGGGAAAGCAAGCAAGTGGAAATGCTGAAGACCACAGTAGGAGTTTTCTCTTTGTGGGTTTTGGATGGTAAAATCTTCAATCTGTTCCACAGGCAGAAATCAGAGTGAAAAGAATGTGATACAATTTGTGTATCTGTGAGTGTGTTTGTGTGTGTGTGTGTGTGTGTGTGTGTGGTATATATGAGCAAAGATGTGTGTTACTACTAGAAAAGTTAAGAGCAAACAGAGGTTCAGTGTTTGCCTTGAACAGTCTTTTGTAGAGGCCAGAAGTCTCAGCAAATGCAAGGGAGAAAGTTTTTACATAGCAGATAAACATAGAAAATTATTTTTGGTTTAAGTTTTATGTTTTCAAGGGGTTATTTTTTTACCCTCTTAAAAAAAAAGTAAGGTAGAGAAGAACTTCCCAAATGCCAAGACCATTTAATAGCAGAATTACAACTGCCAATAAACGCAGCACTTTTTAAAGCTTGTCCTTTCTCTGTTATTAACTTTGTTCTTTCAGTTGTGCCAGAGAAAGCACAAGAGATAGAAATTCACAGAAATATGGGCCTGAAGAACAGAAATGCAACTCAAATGAAAATACTGTAAAAAAAATCTAACAAAAATATAGATATGGCTTTTGTTTAATAGCATAACTTTCATCATCAAGAAAAGGTTAATTGGCATTAAAGTAAAATTTAGGAGATCTATTATCTAATCATTGCTAATTCTGCACATGTATGGGATGTTTTTTGTTTTCTGAGTGGTTTGCAATCATTAGTTAATCCACCCAGCATGCTTAGTCTAAATTATGTTATATGCATGTAATAGATAAGGAGGGTTATTGGTGACAGGCAGCGAGACACAGACACTGAGTAATGGGCTATCAGCCTAGAGCCAGGGTTTTCTTCTTACTGACTCATTTTGTCTATACTGGAGCCATTTCCACAAGAGTTTTCAGAAAAGGATTCACCTTGTTTAAGAACTGGAGACATGTATGCTATAAAATAGTTTTACTATAGTTGCTTAAAAGCTCAATGTTTTAAAGTCCCCTTAATTTCATATATACCCAGTCTTAGTTTGCCTTATAAGTTAAAAAAATATTTGAAAGAGCTATATTTTCTGTAAACACCTTCATTGAAAGCCACTGTGATGGTTAATAATGGTCTATGCAAATACTTACCAATGTTCCTTGTTAAAATGCATTGGTGTAAATCAGTGATATAATTTTCTTTTGCTTTATTTTCTGTTCTCTTCTCCTGTCCATCCTTCCCTCTCCTTTCCTTCTTTTTCTTTCCCTTCCCTTCTTTCTTATCTTCATAATGCTAGTTCCTACTATGACCCAAAGTTGGCCAACTTCATTTTTTCTCTTGAGGCAAATGCTCTAAGAAGTTGTTGTTTCTATGTATTCTAATGTAAGTTATTCCACATGAACCAAATATTGGTGCCCACTCGAGCTTGTCCACATCATGCCTGGATTAAAATTGTATAGCTTTTCATTATTTTCACTTGTTTGCTACCACCCTATCCAAGCACATTAAATTGTGGTTGGGTTCATATACCCCAAATGTTTAATTAACCATTACAGGAAATGTAGAAAGGTAGAACTTTAAAAATTCATGCTGCTTGGCTTCTAGTTTTCTGACTTTAAATATAACATTTCTGGTTGTTTGTTTAATTCTTTCCATGTAGACAATCAATCCACACTAAACATAAACCTATTTCAACTTTTAGAATTTCCTTTAATAACAAAATTTTCATTAATTCCACAGATGGATCAATTTAATTTTTCCTAACTTATGCAATATGTATAAAGCATGTAATAATTGTTCACTAAGTGGTTATACATAATAAAATGGTACTTACTACTGTAGTGTTAGGAAATTCTCTTTTATTTTTCAATTACATCTAGATGTTCATAAATTCCCACTTTTTTCAAAATAATTTGCTAGGCAAGAATTTAATTTGTTGAGATGTCTTCACTATGTCATATTGATGGCAAAAATAGAAAGATGAAAGGAAGAAAGAAGGAAGGAAAGAAAGAAAGAAAAGAAAACACAAGAAATAATCAGCACTTCATTTGGAATCTATTCAGAAATTCTTGCACTGATTAGTAGAAATAAAGTCTCCCACTGAAACACCCCCACAGAGTACATGGCCAGCCTAGAGTGATTCACTACAGCGTCATTGGGGGACATTAGGAAGCCTGGGGCTGTGATGGTGCCAGTTCATGCCTTTTCAGTGAGAAAGCATTCAGGTTACACGGAGTGTTAATCTGCCCACAAAATGGGAGACGGCTAAGTCTGCCTGGAATGTCTGGCTGCTGGTTGGCAGACGCAGCCCTTTCTTCACCTTGGATCTGCTGGGCTAAAGATGCTTTCATAGTAATTTTCCAATGTCTTCCTTGATCAGTAGACTGCAGCATTTTATCATTTTGCAGATTTTGTTTTCTTCATGGGTTATTACTTCCACTGAACTGCACTTAACATCTATTAGCTTAGGTCTCCAGAAGATCAAAGTCCCTCTGTATCTGATTATTCTGCTCTTTGCAATTTGTGTCTCCCCCTCACCCTAACCCCTCCCCACCAATCCAGGGGCCTTGCAGGCTTACATATTTAGTTTCAGCGTCTTCTCCTAAACCATTTATAGACATAAAAGCATCATAAAGAGGACATCGTGCCTCAGAAAGAAAATAAGACAGAAAAAAAGTGAAGATCATAATAGTAATTTTGGTATCATTTCTACATCAATAAAACTCATATTTAAATTGTTTAAATGAGATGGGTGAGAGAGATGGAAAGTGCTAATGTCACAGAATTATGCTAATGTTGAAGAAGCAAAATTACTGTCGACATTTATTCTCTCTACTCCTCTCTGTTTCATCCAAAACCCTGTCTGACTCTCCATATTTTAGTTCAAAACATTCACATTGTCTTTTTTGGGAACCTGTACATGGGGCCAACATTCCATTCATTTTATGGTTTACTGTTAACCTTAATGATTGGGTTCTGATGGAGGATTTTTTATTTCCTCTCTGAGCCTTTAGTAAATAATAATCATCTTCTAAATTTGTTCTCACAGCTGTGTTGCACCAAAGATCTTCTGTCAAAGGTTGACCGGGTCTCAACAACTGACCAGAGCCAGCTCCATCAGAGTGTTTGCACTGGTCCTAGAGGAAATATTTTTAGAAGCAATAGAAGAGGACCGTTGTACTGTATCAGCTCACACGTAAAATGGATGCCTGTGAGTTGAAACAGGTATTAGAAACTCCAAGTCAGGCAGCTGAGAAAACTATAAGATTTGAATCTGAAGAGATGATGAAATAAAGACCAGTAAACTCCCCTTTTCTTTTTTAAAAATATTTTTTCTTTATTGTCAAAGTGTGGTACAGAGGGGTTACAGATTCATATGTAAGGCAGTGAGTACATTTCTTGTTCAACTTGTTACCTCCTCCCTCATTCTCCTCCCCTCCCCCTCCCCTTTCCCCCCACAAGAGTTGTGCAGTTGATTTACACCAAATGGTTTTGGAAATATTGCTTTTGGAATGGTTTGTCTTTTTGTCCTTTTTCTCTCATTTTTAATATTCCCTTTCCCTTCCCCAGTTCTAATACCTGTATAAACAGTGTCCAGGGTATTCGGATGAGATATAGTGGTAGCGGGGGTATAACCACAGGAAGGGAACACAAGAGAAACAAAACTAAACTAAACAATCAAACAAACAGACAAGAAAAAAATACAAAAGGTACTGTTTCATATAGCATGTTGATAATAATTACAACAGTGGTATAATTCTTGTCTCCGTAACATGGAGTTCATTTCACTTGGCATCATCTTATCTGATCATATAAGTGTAGCTATTGGGGTAATTTGATCTTCTACCATGACTAGCCTAATCATGTACTAGCTATTCCCTATGAGGGACACCATAGGGTTTATGTTTCTTTGGGTCTGGGTCACTTCACTTAATATGATTTTTTTCCAAGTCCTTCCATTTCCTTAGGAATGGGGCAGTGTCATTCCTTCTGATGGAGGCATAGAATTCCATTGTGTATATGTATATTTTCCTGATCCACTCGTCTACTGAGGGGCATCTAGGTTGGTTCCATGTTTTAGCAATGACAAGTTGTGTGAGATCCTCTTCAACAAATGATGCTGGCAAAACTGAGTCACCACCTGTAACAAACTAAAACTAGACCCTATTTATCACCCTGCACCAAAATCAATTCCAAATGTATCAAAGACCTAGAAATAAAATCAGATACCCTGAAAACACTACAAGAAGGAATAGCAGAAACTCTAGGACTCCTTGGCACTGGAAGAAACTTCCTCAACAAAGGCCCAGAAGCACAACAAATCAAATGAAGGTTGGACAAGTGGGACTGTATCAAACTGCAGAGCTTCTGCAGGGCAAAGGGCATAGCCTCCAAGATAAACAGAAAGCCCACAGATTGGGAAAAGATCTTTACCAGGATACAACGGACAAAGGCCTCATATCTAAAATATACACAGAACTCAAAAAAATAATTTCCTCCAAAACAAACAATCAAAGAACCAATAGCCCTCTCAACGAATGGGCTAAAGACCTAAAAAGAAACTTCTCTGAAGAGGAAATGAGAATGGCCAAGAGTGCACTACATCACTGTCCATAAAAGAAATGAAAATCAAAACAACACTGAGATTACACCTTATCCCAGTAAGAATGTCCATTATAAGGAAATCCAATAATAACAAATGCTGGAGAGGATATGGCCAAAAGGGAACCTTACTACATTACTGGTGGGAATGCAAACTCATTCAACCCCTCTGGAAAGCAGTGTGGAGGTTCCTCAGATGGCTAAACATAGAGCTCCCCTATGACCCAGCAGCCCCACTTCTGGGCATCTACCCAAAAGACCACAAACAAGAACACACTAAAGCCACCAGCACAACAATGTTAATCGCAGCACTACTTGTCATTGCTAAAACATGGAATAAACTCCCCTTTTCAAAGGTATTTAATCAATAGTGTTCAAAGCAAATAACAGAAGGGAGAGAGGGAGGGAGAGAGAGGGAGAGAGAGAGAGAGAGAGAGAGAGAGAGAGAGAGAGAGAGAAATCTCAAACTTGAACATTTGTGCAGACCAGTTAGCGACCTTGTTAAAATGGAGACTATGTTCCATTAAGGTTGAGGTGGAAACTTATTGTTTAAAATGCTCCTATCTGTTTCAGTTGCTGTTCATCCCAGAACCACACAGAGACTAGTGTTTCCCTGTGACTTATACCTGGTTTGACACTACACCAGGTCCCATCCCTCTACTTGGCACATCTCATCCTCTTGAGAAACACTGATGCCTGAACAGAAATTATGAAGAAACTTTAAGCAATAGTTCTTAAACTTGACTGCCTCTTAAACTTGACTGTCTCTTATACTTTCCCAGGAGCTTCAAAATTCCTCTGTCAATTTAGAACTCTTCAGAAGAGAACCCAAGAATCAGTATTTTTAAAAAAAATTCTTCAGATGTCTCTAATTTATTGACAGGTTCTAGATCAATCAACTTAAAGAAAAATCATGTCAACTCAGCTAAAGAAAACAACTACCGTGTTAGCTTCTTTATTTAATGAGTGCTTGACATTGTATAATATGCATTTCTTTTTCATTGAATTATCACACTAAATCTCACTGGCACACCACACAAAATGAGACAAAAATTATGAAACTCATCCTCAGGTAACAGCTGGTATAGCTGATACTGGAAAACAGAAAGAGCAGTATCTTTCAGAAGCAATCAATTGGTGGAGAAGAAGAGAACTTGCTAATAATAACAATTGTGTTACTCCAAGCCTCCTTTTGTTCACGTATGAATCTAAGCAACAGTTTGTGGTTGCCATTTCGAAATTTAATTATTTTCTTTCTCCCACACCCTTTCCCCCAACCCCACCAGCCCCAAAAGCCTAATACTTCCTCCCAGAGTCATTCATTGCCTTTTCTCACACTGGCATTCATAAGGCCCTAAACTCTAGCCTAAATCATCTCCCATTTTTGCTGCCTCCTGGGGCAGAAGAGACTCCTTATAGGCTTTGCTTTTGTCTCATTTCAGATTCCTATGGTCTCTCTTGTCCCTAACTGAGCAGCAGAGGGAGCTATGACTACCAGGAAAACCAGTCCGGAAACTGCCCCTAAATAAATAAGATTTTTATGATTTTCTGAACAGCTCTTCACCTCAAGGCAGATGATACATTCTCCCCCAAACCCCAAATACTGGACAGCCTATCTAAGCATTCTAAAATCAAAGCAATCTTAGGTATCATTTAGACTCAAAGATGCAGAGAAAATAATGAGGGGCCACAGGGATAAAAGAAGTTGATGAAGCTGGATTCTGGAGAAGACGGCGGAGGAGCGGCTGTGCCCTGCAGAGCTCCCTCTGATATGGTAGTTTTCTCACCTCATAGAAACTGTTTCTCCGAGAAAGACAGCCAAAGTAACTTCTAACAGTACAGGGATTCTCTACAGGAAGGAAAAATCGACTTTGCTGGTCTGAAAACACAGTTTTGAGCTCCAGGCGGTGTCCCGCCGCGGCGCCAGCGCCGGCTCCGGCACAGTGCCGGGCACAGCCCCCAGCACTCCACGCAGCTAAAGCGAGAAATACTCCAGACGGCAGCCGAGCACGGAGGACCTGACATCGCAGAGACCGCGTGAGTACCCCGCAAAAAAAAAAAAAAAAAAAAATTATTTTCGCTTGTGCCCACAGTCCAGCTTCTGGAAGGCATCCCTGTCCCCACCGCCAGAGCAAAGCGCCATCTTTGCCACTGGCATAGGGGCAGACCAGACTGAAACTGAAGCGGGCCTGGGGAAAGTGAGGTCAAAAAAGCCATCTTTGAAAAGGGCAGGAGGGGCGGAATCAGTGAGAACCAGCTCCGCCCAGAAGAACGCCCCCTGCCCTGGTGGGAGGCGAGTCCGGGGCCTAGCCAGAGAAGCCCCGCCCTGCCCGCCGGAACTTCTAAACTTAAAGCAAAAGCTGGGAGCAGCTACCAGGGGCACGGAAACAACAGAAGGAGGAACAAGCAGTTCCGGGGACAGCTAAACGGTCCCGTCACAGAGGAAACTAATTCCCAGCCCAAAACAGAGCTGCATTCCATAGCTACCTATGCCAAGGAGGCCGCCTCCCTCAGGCAAGCAACTCTTAGTGGAGCAAAACAGGCTAGAGGCGCCATGCTCTGCTGAGTTCACAGTCTAGTCAAGACCAGGCATCAAAGGCAGCGGCCCAACAGCAGACAGAGGAGCCACAGTTCCTGTGACTGCCCACGTCCCCATCGACAGAGGACGCCCAAGGCCTGCCTGCAAGCTGTGCGAACCTCAGAGACCCACGATTGCACCAACAGGGGAGAAAGTCAGAACAGAACCACCCCTTGCCAACTGAAATCAAGTCAAATCAGCCAATCAGGAAAATAGACTGCAGTCCATTGCAGGGAAACGAGAGACTGGTTTCTTTTTCTTTTCAAACATTTTTTTTTAACTTTTCTTTTAAATTTTCTTTTTAATTTTTTCACACCTGAAACATCATTGGCTGTCTTTTCTTTTGTTTTTTTTTTTTTTTTTTGTTTTTGTTTTTTGGTTTGTTTGTTTGTTTTCCATTTTTACTGGTTTGTTGTATCAAGTTTTTTTGTGTGTTTGTTTATTTGCTAGGTTTGTTCCTTTTCGGTTATTTTCCTTTTTATTTACTTATACTTCCTTGTTAAATAATTTTTCTCTGTTTTGTGTATCTGTCTTCCAGTATTTTTACTTCATTTCTCTCATTGCGTCCTCTTCCTATAAAAATTACTTTCCTATAAATAACACCTACACCCTTTTCTGCTAACTCTCCAGTGTCTGTCATTTTATGAATGTTCTTTCTACTGATTCTACTCTTCTCCACATTTCCACGTCACTGAAACTAAACCAAAATCACCACCACCACCCCCCCAATACAGTTTACTCTATTCTCTTTACTACCTCCAACTTACCCTCCGGACTTACTGCCTGGACCTCCAGGTTCCATTGACTTCTGGTTATTGGACAGAGGATATCACAGCTTAATACGAGTGAATCAAAGGGGTTCACAGAGAAAGCCAGTCCTAAAAGAACTTAATATAAAAACAAGAATTGCGTATAAGGTTGTAACAGTAAATAAGTAACTACTGAATACAGGGCCCAGGATCAGATGTTATATTGAAATTGTATTCTTTAGAACACCAAATCTAACTTTATAGACAGGTATACAAGTTATCTGTTTATAATTGTGAAATTGTAAGATTTACACAACAGTGCTTGGTAAGGGCTGCTTTGGGTCTTAAACAGTGCTCACAGGTGCTGGTAGGTTGGCATTCCCAATTCAAATGGGCAGAAGAAACACAAGAAAGATGGCAAATAATGAAGTCTTATCCCCCACCCAAAACAAGCAGGAAGCAGAGCAGTCAATCAAAAACATAGAAGAAAACCCCCAAAATGCTCTACAAAGTTTACTGATAAACATGATAAATGAAAAGTTTGAATCTCTTCAGTCAATTATGTTAGAGCGTGAGGAGGCAAAGCAAAAATTAATGGAGAATTTCATGGCATCCACAAATAGAAAGATAAGTGAGCTTCAAGAGTCAAATGAAAAGATAGCTACCCAACTTAAAGATTTGAGAGACAACACTCAAAACCAAAGTAATGAAGTTAATGAAGTAAAGAAGTCCATACAGGACCTAAGAAATGACATGGAAAACATCAGGAAAGACCAGTCAGAAGGAAAAGAGATTCGAAATCAAGTAGTTAGCCTACAGTCCCGACTAACTGAAGCAGAGGATCGAATCTCAGGAGCTGAAGATTCCTTAGATTCTATGGAGAAAGATCAAAAATCAATACAAATCCAGTCCAAGCAACAAAACAGATCGCTACAGGAGATTCAAGACACAATCAGGAAGCCCAATTTAAGGATAATAGGTATTGAGGAAAACTTGGAGAAAGAGGTTAATGGGATAGGCAACCTATTTAACAGAATATTAGCTGAGAACTTCCCAAATATCCAGAAGGAAAGGCCTATACAGATACAAGAAGCATTTAGAACCCCAAATCGACCAGACCAGAATAGGACTTCCCATCGACACATTGTGATCAAAACAGCTTCTGCAGAGTGCAAGGAAAAAATACTCAAGGCTGTTAGGGCAAAGAAAACAATCACATATAAAGGAAAAGCAATCAGAATTACCCCAGACTTCTCAGCAGAGACCATGAAAGCAAGGAGAGCCTGGAATGAAGTATACCAAACTCTAAATAAAAATAACTACCAACCAAGAATTCTGTACCCCGCCAAACTCTCCTTCATAGCCGAAGGTCAAATAAAAGTCTTCCACAATAAGGAAAAACTGAAACAATATATCTCCACCAAACCAGCTTTACACAAAATCCTTAAAGATGTACTATACAGGGAAAATAATCAGGATCCCAACACAGACAGAGAAATGAACCCTAATTAGTAAACACTAGATCAAGAAATGGGAAGACACAGCTTCAAACAAGACAGTGATAATGAAAGGAACAAACGATCACCTCTCAATCCTAACTGTCAACATTAATGGACTTAATTCTCCAATCAAACGACATAGGCTCATAAGTTGGATCAAAAATCAAGATCCATCTTTCTGCTGCCTCCAAGAGACACATCTATCCAGCAAAAGTAAACATCTTCTAAAAGTGAAAGGCTGGAAACAAATCTATCAAGCAAATGGCCCCCATAAGCAGGCTGGAGTTGCAATCCTAGTATCAGACAAAATTGACTTCAAATTAAAAAAGGTAAGAAGAGACAAAGAAGGTTACTACATACTAGTAAAAGGATCTCTCCAACAGGAAGAAATAACCATCCTAAATATCTACACGCCAAATGCAGGAGCACCCAACTTCATCAAACAAACACTACTGGCTCTAAAAACATTCATAGACCCAAACACAATGATAGTGGGGGACTTTAACACTCCACTATCACCTCTGGACAGATCAACACGCCAAAAACTGAACAAAGAAACCACAGAACTAAACAATTGCATAGACCAACTAGACTTAATCGACATCTACAGAATATTCCACCCAGCAAGGACAGAATACACATTCTTTTCGGCAGCACACGGAACATTCTCCAAAATAGATCACATCTTAGGGCACAAAGAAAATCTGTACAAATTCAGAAGTATCAAAATCATTCCCTGCATTCTTTCAGACCACAATGGAATAAAATTAGAGCTCAACTCATTCAGCCACCACAGAAAATCCCACAATTCATGGAGACTAAAGAACACACTGCTGAACCATCAGTGGATCATTGAAGAAATTAAAACAGAAATTCAAATGTTTATGGACTTCAACCAAGTTGAGGGCACAAAGTACCAGCTCCTTTGGGACACAGCAAAGGCAGTACTTAGAGGAAAATTTATATCTCTGAGTACATACATCAACAAACTGGAGAAACAGCAACTCAGTAATTTAAGGAAGCACCTTAATTTTCTGGAGAGAGAACAGCAAGCCAAACCCCAAGTCAATAGACGGAAGCAAATAATTAAAATCAAATCAGAATTAAATCAATTAGAGACGAAAAAAACCATCGAAAGAATCAACAAAACAAAGAGTTGGTTCTTTGAAAAAATCAACAAGATAGACAGACCCCTGGCAAACCTGACCAAAGAACGAAGGCAGCACACTCAAATAAACAAGATAAGAGATGAAACAGGTAGCATCACCACAGAAATAACCGAAATTCAGAAAATAATAAGGGACTATTTTGCAAACCTTTATGCCAACAAATTCGAGAACTTGGAAGAAATGGATGATTTCCTAGAAAAAATTGATATCCCCAAACTCAACCATGAAGATTTAAACCTTCTAAACAGACCCATATCCAGTATTGAAATAGAAACAGCAATAAATGATCTCCCATCCAAGAAAAGCCCAGGTCCAGATGGATTCACAGCAGAATTCTACAAGGCCTTCAAAACAGAACTCACTCCAATATTTCTCAAACTCTTCAATGAAATTGAAAGAGAACGTTCACTGCCAGACTCATTTTATGAAGCCAGTATAACCCTCATCCCAAAACCAGGCAGGGACTCATCACGGAAAGAGGACTACAGACCAATCTCCCTGATGAACATAGATGCAAAAATTCTCAACAAAATTCTGGCCAATCGACTTCAACAAGTCATCAAAAAAATCATACACCACGATCAAACTGGATTCATCCCAGGGATGCAAAGCTGGTTTAATATACGCAAGTCAATTAATGTAATCCACCACATCAACCGGAGCAAGGTAAAGAACCACATGGTTTTATCGCTGGATGCGGAAAAAGCGTTCGATAAAATCCAGCACCCATTTATGCTAAAAGCCCTGGAAAAACTGGGATTCCAGGGAACATTCCTGAATATAATCAAGGCAGTTTATGACAAACCAACAGCAAGCATAACTCTAAATGGTGAAAAACTAAAGCCATTCCCTTTAAAATCAGGAACAAGGCAGGGATGTCCACTCTCTCCCCTGCTCTTCAACATAGTACTAGAATTCCTAGCCAGAGCAATTAGGCAAGAAGAGAATATAAAGGGGATCCAAATAGGAAAAGATGAAGTTAAACTTTCTCTCTTCGCAGATGACATGATCCTATACCTAAAGAATCCCATAGACTCTACCCCCAAGCTACTAGAGCTGATACAAAACTTTGGCAAAGTCGCAGGATATAAAATAAACCTTCAAAAATCAACGGCCTTTCTCTATGCTAACAACCCGAAGACCGAGGCTGAAATCAGGAAAGCAACTCCTTTTGCAATAGCCCCCAAAAACATAAAATACCTAGGAATAACCTTAACCAAAGAAGTGAAAGACCTCTTTGAAGAGAACTTTAAAAGCTTGAAAAATGAAATTAAGTCAGAACTAAGAAAATGGAAAAACCTCCCATGCTCCTGGATTGGGAGGATTAATATAATCAAAATGGCAATATTGCCAAAGGCTATCTACAAATTCAATGCAATACCCATTAATATCCCAACACCATTCTTTAATGAAATAGAGGAAGCAATCCAGAAATTCATATGGAACAATAAAAGACCTAGAATAGCAAAAACACTCCTAAGCAGAAAGAACAGTGCTGGAGGAATTACAATACCCAACTTCAAGCTGTATTATAAAGCTATAGTAATAAAAACAGCTTGGTATTGGCACCGGAACAGGCCTGAAGACCAATGGAACAGAATTGAAGACCCAGAATTAAACCCACAGAACTATGCCTACTTAATCTTTGATAAAGGAGCTAAAACAATAGTATGGAAGAAAGATAGCCTCTTTAACAAGTGGTGCTGGCAAAACTGGCTCAACACATGCAACAAACTAAAACTAGATCCTTATATATCACCCTGCACCAAAATCAATTCCAAATGGATTAAAGACCTTGAAATCAAAACAGGCACCCTGAAGACACTAAAGGAAGGAGTAGGAGAAACACTTGGGCTCCTTGGCACAGGACAGAACTTCCTTAACAAAGACCCTGAAAGGCTACAAATCAAAGAAAGGTTGGACAAATGGGATTGCATCAAACTCCAGAGCTTCTGCACGGCAAAGGACATAGCTCTCAAGATAAACAGAAAGCCCACAGACTGGGAGAAAATCTTTACCGGACATTCAACAGACAAAGGCCTCATCTCTAAAATATATGCAGAACTAAAAAAATTACCTTCTTCCAAAACAAAACTGCAAAGAACCAACAGCCCCCTCATCAAGTGGGCTAAAGACTTACAAAGAAACTTCTCTGATGAGGAAATGAGAATGGCCAATAGACATATGAAAAAATGCTCTACATCACTGGCCATAAAGGAAATGCAAATCAAAACAACATTGAGATTCCATCTCACCCCAGCAAGAATGTCATATATCAAGAAAACTAATAATAACAATTGTTGGAGGGGATGTGGCCAAAAGGGAACCCTACTTCATTGTTGGTGGGAATGTAAACTGGTTCAGCCACTCTGGCAAGCAGTATGGAGATTCCTCAGAAGGCTCAATATAGAACTCCCCTATGACCCAGCAGCCCCACTGTTGGGTATCTATCCAAAAGACCACAAACAAAATCACAGTAATGCCACCAGCACAACAATGTTCATCGCAGCACAATTTGTCATAGCGAGAAGCTGGAACCAACCCAGATGCCCCTCCATAGATGAATGGATCAGGAAAATGTGGTACATTTACACAATGGAATTTTATGCCTCTATCAGAAAGAATGACATTGTTCCATTTGTAAGGAAATGGAAGGACTTGGAAAAAGTTATACTAAGTGAAGTGAGCCAGACCCAAAGAAACATGGACTCTATGGCCTCCCTTATTGGGAATAATTAGTACAGGTTTAGGCAAGCCATAGCAGAGCATCACAAGGCCCAATAGCTATACCCTTAGGAACACATAAGATGATGCTAAGTGAAATGAACTCCATGATATGGAAACAAGTGATATATCACAGTTGTAACTACTTTCAACGTCCTATGTGAATGTGTAGTTTCTATTATTGATGATGTTTTGTATCACCTTCCTATGTTTGTACCTACACTATCTCTGTAATCTTATCTGAGTATATTGGAAACCGTGTTTACTGGTATTGGAAGTAGGAAATTCAAAGGGAATACCAAATTCGAGAGACACGGGGTAAAAAAAGAGAAATAACTACAAAAGCAATACTTGCAAAACTGTTTGGTGTAAGTGAACTGAACAACTGGGCGGGGGGGAGGGAAGGGGGGGAGGGAGGGGGGCATGAGGGACAAGGCAACAAACAGTACAAGAAATGTATCCAACGCCCAACGTATGATACTGTAACCTCTCTGTACGTCAGTTTGAAAATAAAAATTTGAGAAAAAAAAAAAAAAAAAAGAATAAAATAAATGCGTAAATAAAAAAAAAAAAAAAAAAAAAAAAAAAAAAAGAAGTTGATGAAGCCAAGTTCACTTCAGAGAACCACCATAAAGAGTACATGGCAACCTCCAGAATGATGTTTTTCATTCAAAAAAGATAAGATAATACAGCCAAATGTTTAAAATATAAGCCTGAGGTCCTTTATTAAAGAAAAAAACTAACAAATGACTTGAGTGGAAATTTTTATAGCAATCATCAGTTTTCACAATTTTAAGTAGAAATATGTCAGTTCAACAAATGTTCATTTAACTTAGGTTATAATTACAGTCAAGAGCATAGGGTTAGATAAAGACCTCAGAAATATCAGAGCAATATTACCTTGGCCTAAGAATTTCTGGAGAAACAGAGACATTTCCAAATTTATCATTTTGCCAACTTACCCTCAACAATGAATTTAGAAATGAGTTTTCTCAAGCCAGACATTTCCTTTTCTTTTCTTCTCCCCCCTCCTCTTCTCTCATTTTGGTTTGTTTCATTTTGGCCATGGGGCTTGATCTCAAGGCCTAGGTACACTGTCCCTGAGCTCTTTTGCTGAAGCTAGTAATCTACAACTTGGAGCCACAGTACCATTTCTGGTTTTCTGTGGTTAGTGGGAGATAATAGTCTCACAGACTTTCTTGTTCATGCTGGCTTTGAACCACAATCTTCAGATCTCAGCCTCCTGACTAGCTAGGATTATAGGCCTGAGCCACCAGCTCCAGGCTCAAACATTTTCAAAATTGTTTCAGTTAATACTTTAGACCATGATGATTTCTAAAGAGAGCAGGGTGCTTTGTTGTAGCATCATTACCATGAATAGAAATTGAATTAAATATGTCACTTCATTCCAGAAGAAATATTTATTGTTCCAACTACTCTAAACTCTGCTCCCATCAATTCTTCTTCTCCTATGTGGGAAGCCATAAGAAGAGGAATCATGAGAATTCGCTGTTCTTTTTTTCCCATTCACAAGTAATTTGTTTTATTTTATTATTTTTTTAGAATTCCAGTTCTGTCTTTGCTTCTAAGGATATTTATATGTCATCTCTGGGAGCAATTGAAGGATGATAGAATCAGAACATTTAAACAAGTATGGCAACTCTAAGGCTGAAAGTCTCTCATATGTGGCATGAGTCTGGAAAATTTTTCAATGCTTGATAGTAAACCTTATAAGTAAACCTTTCATGGTGTCAGCTAGATAGCTTTGAATCATTGAAGCAAGTGCTAAAGTACAATGTAAAAATAGATTCAGTTGTTATTTATCTTAATTTCACTTACTGTATTGTTTACAAATGTGTCCTAATTGTGTGTGATATTGCTTCTCTTCTGCAAACACTCAATCTAGTAAAGGAGCTTGGCTATTGCACTGCAAATAGAAAGATTAGTAGTGGTACAAATGCAGGCAAAAAGCCCCAGAGATTGCTCTAGTGGTAGCTCCCTAGTATTTCTCTTGTGTTCTTGAAATTGAGTAGGTAGCTAAAGAGTCTGCTTCTCCTCACCCAGCTCTGATTGGGGCCCATGAACTTCCCTGTGTGGAAGGGAAATGCTCTATTCTTATCCTCCTGAGTCCAGATGAGATCCTGTACCAGGCCAGGAAATTTGCAACACACACAATCATCTCTCCAGGAAAACAGTTCATTTGAGAAAAGAGGAAGTGGCTTTCTTCTGCAGGAAGCAGAATCTTAAAAACAGGCTGTTTTCTTTTTGAGTCTCAGTGACTATAGAGTTTTACATGATGGTGCAGGCCCAGAGAAGAGGTAGAGGGCTTTCTCTGCAAATAAACCCACCAGTTTGTTGGATGAGAGTCCACAGAGGGGAGAGAGTTGTGGGTGGTCAAGCCTGGGAGCTCTTTCTGCCCTACAGGAATACAAATTGCAATTCTACATGTTTTGTTTCCGTGTTAAAAAACAAAACAAAAAAATAAGGAATGGAAGTTTTCTCTAATGCCCTAATGAGTTGCCTGAGGCCCACAAGTAGGAACAGTAACCCTTGTTAAATGATCATCTGAAAAGGAAAATTGAGATCTTATTCAAATTTGATAGAAAAATAAAACACACACAAGCACACTTTCTGCTGACTTGTCTTAAGCAGTAGCAAGAACTCCCCAGGATGTCTGAAGGGCCCAGGTGTACTTGGAGGGACCCTTACATTAGAATTGAGAACAATTCGTCAATTCGTCAGACTTCTGTGTCCCCAGATTCAAGATCAGTACTTATTCAAGGGTATACAGCTTGACTTTGGTTTCCAGAGCTTAGTCTCCTGTCAGAAGAGTCACAGACAATGTAGGCTTCTTTAAGGATGCAGTCCCCTTCTGCTTTTTCAGATATCTTTCTCTCCTGTCCTTTCAACCTGAGGCTTTTCATTCAAAATCAGGTCTCTATGATATGTAAAGAAATCAAATGTCCTTATAATTTATCCTTGGGGGTGGGTCAGATTTTCACAAATTTGAGCCAAAAAAAGAATTACTCAAATGTTACCACCAAACTCAGATCAAACTCCCAAGTGGGGGCTGGCCTTTCAAAGTCAGTTCCAGAAAAATGATTCACTCCCTGTAATAGTTACTTGTTACTGTGACCAAAATACCTGACAGAAACAATTTACAAGAAGAAACATTAATTTGCGCTCCCTGCTTTGGATGACTTAGTCCATGTTGCTTGGCCTCCTTCAGGTGGGCAGAGCATCATGGGAGCAGGGATGTGTGTAAGAGAGAGTCTTCACCTTGTAGAGTACAGAAAACAAAGTAAAGTGTATACAAGGAGGGTGAGAAGATTTAGCCTCCAAGAATATGCCCCAGTCATCTACTTCCTCTGGCTAGGCCTCACTTCCCCCAAATTTCCACTATCCCCCCAAATAGTACCAGGAGTTGGGGTCTAAGTACACACAAAATATGAGGCTGTTGGGGATATCTCATACTCAAATCATAATGCTCCTTCACTCAGCACCTACACCCAACACCTTTCTCCTTTTCCCTCTTTCAGCCAGGAAGGAAGGGCTCCATGTGGTTTATTTACTCTCCATCCCAGCTTGTCTTGGTTTATCTAAGTGTGTTGTTTTTCTATAAAGAACAGTCCAATATAGTCACATAACTGCCACTGCCTGTGGGAACATGCTTTCTTGTTGACAAATGGAAGAGATGTTGCTGCTTTCAACCCTCTCTGCTTTCTTTCAGTACAAAGTAGAGATGATGCAGAAGGTATAACTGCTCTCCAGCTATAAGCAAATACTGAACAAATTAACATAAAAAACACAGAAAGATCCTGGGTCATTGTTAACTTACTTGAGTTGTAATACCTCCCTGTATCTTGTATGGATACCCTGGCTAGCGCACACACACACACACACACACACACACACCCCACATTTACATATTCAGCAGAAATATTTTCTTCCTTGTAGATTAATATCTCTAACTCTACTAAGTAGAGTAAATGGGATACAACCCAAACCCAAACTAACACCATTTACTATCTACCCATCTCCACCAATAAATAATATTTTTGTAATAATAATAATAGTAATAATCCCTCATAAACCAAATTCCGGAAAGCCCTGTGAGAGGGGATTCACTTACACGGTCATCATGTTATCACCTTCTTATTTTTGCCATTTCACAGATAGGACAACTAAAGGTTGTAGACATAAAG